>NC_079152.1:64491037-64794068 GCF_947563725.1 Argiope bruennichi | reverse complement strand
TGCTTTAATTTAGCATTTCAGCGTGGATTAAAAAAAAGAATAGTTAGTAGTAATGAGAAAAATATGGGGTTTAAATTATTATATAACAGAAAGAAACTGCAACATTTTATTTAGAAGGGATGAAAATTATTAAAAAAAGTTTTGCTAGCCAGATAACATAACTCATAATCAAAATGAATTCATAAAAACAAATTTCTGAAATTCTAAGCATGAATAAAGATAGCAATTTTTTGAATTCTAGTCCACGAAATATATAGGTATTGCTACGAAGTTAATTCAGAAAAGTTTAATAACGTTTTTAAGTTGTTACATCCTATACGGACTTAGCCTTATCACGAATTCACTAAAGGTTCTTTTAATAATGCAGACAGATAAGTCGAAAATACTTGCATTATATGAGTGGTATTCTTCAGAAGAATTATGTTGTAACCACCATATCATAGGATAAATACAACGAAAGTACATTTAATTGGATGTGGCTTGGCATATAAATACACATTGTTAAGCAGTTTTAAAAATAATAAATATTTAATGTTTATTTTCATTATGATTACATTATTATATTCAATAAAAAATTTAATATAATTATAAATTTTATTCTATTAAATAAAATATTTAATATAATTATAAATTAAATTCAAAATCCTGGAAATATTTTTTTTTATCTAATGGAGAATAAAATCAGAAACAACTAGACGTATTGATTCAGATGTGCTATATAACTCTGTGTTTATATTTCGTTATTCAAAATACAATTTAATAAGCAATTTGAAGGAGAACTTATTTATAAGTTTTAATAATCAATAAGTATGAACCCTTAAATGTTCTTGCATTGAATGTGATAAGTTAGTACGTAGAGTTACAGATCTTTGAGAGTAACGTAATGAATTGTCATGGTAGTTCTACGATTGATCATATAGTTTTAAAATTACTTAATTTTTTTTACAATAAGGAAATTGTAAAAAAAAAAAAAAAAAAAAATTAAAAAAGCCTAACATTTATATAAAATCTAAAATTTTTAAAAATATTTATAGTTCCGGAATTTTGTTTTTCTCAGCTAATTTAAAATTATATTAAAATTTACATATAGAAATCGTTTTTGTTTAATGTCTTTAAAAAAGATTAGAATTAATATCTGCAAGTTAGTTACAGAGAATTATTTAAATTATGGATAGAAATGCAGTTCATCAGCATTTAACTTTTTCCTTTATTATCTTTATTTCCTTTATTATCTTTATTTCCTTTATTATCTTTATTTCCTTTATTATCCAATTTTCAATAAACTGTCTATGAGAGTTTTCTGAAAATTCTCCCATTTTCCGTGTTTGGAAGATTAGCTGAAATCTAGAAATATCAAAAACAATTGGACTTTTTTTTTTTTAATTTTTCGATTAATAACATCTGCAACATATTTAATGCTACTAAACTAATAATTTTAGATTTCATTTTATTAGAGTTTTTTACATTCATATTCCGAATTGAAATTACAAGAAGATTATCGGAAAGTATAACTATTAGATTAGCTAAAAGATTTTGGACGATTTGGTGCTATTTTAATGGTTGCCTCGAAAAGATTTGCCATCGACGAACGGTTTTCTTTGAGGTGAATAGCCGAAAATTATAAAATCTAAAGCTTCAGAATTCTCAGTTTTGTTCGCAGAAGAATAGGAATGTTTTTGTTTAAAAATGTTAGTCTGTCTACAAAATTTTACTGAATTGGACAATTATGTTTTTATTTATTCATATCTATTAGCATTCTTTTCTGAATAAAAGAAAGCGAATTATTTTTTGGGAAGGGGGAGGAAGATTAACGGGGACAATGATTTAAGGAATTTCACTGATGAAAAGACGATTAGCCGTCATTTTCCAATACCACGATCTTCTCTTTCTCCGAATACAACCCCTGTGACTTTTGTTATGGGGTTTCCAGAAGAACAATATTTATCAAGAAAGGTCAGTTCTGTTCCAAATTTAAAGGCAGGCATTCGGCGCCATGTTCTTGATATTCTAGCACATTTCGAATAGCCGTGGGAAACATGGTCCTATGATTAGAACATATTGTTGAGCTTGAAGAAGGATATACTAAGCAGTTTTAATGCCTATATTACTTAACATTTATAAAGCATATTAAGGATTGGTTTACAATGTTTTTTTATATACATTGTAAATCCATGTATTGACGGAGTTTTGTACTAAACGTTTTTATTGGAAAGATGCCACGCGCATTATTTAAATTATCTATAATTCAAATTTCATCTCATGCGCACCAATAGAATGCATTCTAGAGCTCATATTTTTGCTTACCCTGTACTTGGGTTTATTTAAAATGCTGATGTCAAAATGCCTTTTTAAAATTAAATAATTCCTTATTTTTACTCTTAGGTTTGGATTAAAAGTAAAAATGAGATTTTGATATCTGCTCATCTTCCAGACTTTATTTCCATGTAAGCCAAATCTTAAATTCATTAAAACCATCAAGAATGATCTTGAAATTTCCTTGCATATTTCTCCACTTTCCTTCGTACAAAATTGTGGATCTTCAGTAAGGCCGCGAAAAATGATTACGAAATAAATATTTTAGTCTTGAATTTAGGATTTATACCGATTCTAGTGTGTGAATATCTATTTTGATGTTTTTTTCGATCCAAATGAAATTAAAATTAGACACAGAACCATAGTTGTAGTCATAAGATCTTATATCAAATACCATTGTTTAAACCATTTCGTTTATGTGTTATTACGCTTATACGCATGCAAAAGTATAGACTGATAAACAAATTGAAACCTTAACAGATGTGGGTAAAAATTTGTTAAAAATTAGCGTTTAAATTTTTAATTTGTGCGTCAGATTTTATCAATTTAGATCTTTTTATTTATTTATTTATTTATTTATTATTATCGAATTATTTATTTATTTATTATTATCGAACTTGTGCTTGAACATCTACGCAGAGAGAATTCCTCTCAACGCATTTCTTTTAAAATTTGGTAGAAATCTAAAAATTTCATATATCTGTTGTATGAAATTTCATCTGCCTAAGTCGTCATCGGTCTACTTATCATGCTCATAAAAAGAGAGTCAGACAGATATAATATCAAAATGCGTTTTCCGAACTCAGTTATGTCTGAAACGTGAAGTTTCTTGAAAATCTCGCTTTCTCGAGTTTTTTTTTATCATGTGTGAACATGATGTTGTTTTTATTTGAAGTTTTTGAAGCCTCAAAATGAATAGGCAAGAAATTGTTGACGCCTCAAAATGCAAAGGCAACATATTGGCGATTTATCGCTTTTGAGGCAACAATTTTTCGCTTTTAGGAAAATTAGAAAATAATGCAGAAGATTGTCACATTTGGCGATTTACCGCCAACAGAAATTACAACTTGATTTCCAAATTTTTTTTTTATTTCGCTCGAGCTAAATTGCTGATAAATATGGTTAAATTATTTTTTAAATAAATCATTTAAAGATAGAATTAATTTGCACTTCAAAAATTTAAGTCAATGGCGAAGTTGTTACATTTTTTTTACGATTACAATAATTTCCTATATTTCGCATATGAAAGAGTACAAACAGAAGTTTTTTCTTTTTTTTTCAAATCCTCATTTCTCTGAATCTCTTTCCATCGTGGAAGCAAAATAGAGAGCCTAATTATCCAAATTACTTTAATTCCCGATCGTCCAATAGTTAAGTTCATTTTAAATAGAAAACAATTCATTTTACCTTGCAACTAAATACACTTTTGTATTACTGAATTCACATATTTTCATTATTTTAAAGTTATAACTTCTTACTCTATTTTTATATGAAAATTCGTTTGCAGTGTATAAATTTCTATGTCAGTGTATTCTATTCACATACATTTCCTTCTGTTGTCCTGAAAGAGATTGGTGTAATGTACATGCATTTTGAGAACCCGATACCCTGTGCAATCATCTCCTCATTACCAATCAATAAATCTTTGCAACGGCCCTGGAGAGGATCACTATTCAGTTGTCAGTGGCTGAAATCATTAGTAGATATTCTATACATTCATCACAGTTGTAACGCAATTGTTCAAATAGCAGTTACAACCCATGGCTATTCAATAATCCATGAAAAGGGTATTGCACCTTTTATTATTTACTATTCGCTTCAAGTAGGTAGCTAACTATCCGAGAATACTGGTCACATTTGATTTCAGATAACAGATTCGTTTAGATATAAATTCATGTTCATTGATTTCGCCATATTATCTGACATTAAAGCCGTATTGCTTTAATATCCATAATTTAAGCTCTATTTATTTTGATAAAGAAACTTTCTAACGAAGACCAATCTAATGATATCATAGAGCTTTTTAAAGACATGAATGTCCATTTTATCTTTCTTCTAACTTTCCCGGCATTCGTAATTCACTTTTTTATTTTCACGGTAAACTAAGGAGATATAAAATAAAACATTTCTTCCTTAGTTTTCAGTAATGAAAGAAAATCACGCTATTAAATTTTTCAGGAAACACACACACAAAATCGTTTGAATTTCGGAGAAACAATAAAAAAATGAGCCAAATAAGATTTTTGAAAAACTGCAAAAATTCGTGAAAAAAAAAGTGCATGATTATTAAAAAAGCATAAATAAAAACGCAATTTTAAAATTTTGAAAAGATGTCAAAAGGCATTCTGTGCAATAAATTTTCTGAATTTAGTGTGGAAAAATACCAATATTATTCAACTCAATTTTTAATTATTTAAAATTTTAATGAATTTAAAAAAAGGTTTCAAAATATACATTTTCATCTTCCCAGGTATATGTATGCCAAAATTTGTAGGTGAAGAACAAATGGTCTGTCCTGCAAAGAGCCAGCACACATACATATACATTCATTTTTATTATTAATAGGGATATAGATGCCTTCCAAAATTGGAGTAGTCCTATAAGCAAAATCAATAAGTAATATCTAACAAAATCAAGTAGAGAGTACTTCTTCGTATATTATTGAATAAAGTTTTAAAGTATGACTCTGACTTCATTTTAGTTGGCATTCAATTCATTGAAGTAAAATGTCAGCATAAGAACGAAGTCATTTTTTCCTTCAAGTGTTTCACACAATGTTATCACTGAAACACACACACACACACACACACACACACACACACACACACACACACACACACACACACACACACACACACACACACACACACACACACACACACACACACACACACACACACACACACACCTTTTTTACTTTCGTATTAATATATTAGTATAAAACTTTAAGATATGAAGCTTTCTTTATTTTACCAAGCATTTCATCCATTGATGCAGAAATTCGGCATATGAAAGAAGATATCTTTTCTTTCAAGTGTCGCTGATCAATGAATGACTGACTTTGATCATTTAGTACTGTTGCAGATTCATTAGATTAAAAATTATGTTAGTAAAAATCCCAAATCATTTACTAGAAACGGATGGAAGTAAAACGATTAACTTAATATTTGTTATTTACAAGAATAACCCCAAATTGAGCATATTAATTTCTGACATGCAATGAATGCCATATTTATCATGCAGAACAGTGCATCTATTTCGTTATTAAGTGGTTTCTAGAAAATATAATGCGTTATCATTATTATTTCATTATTTCTGAACTTCATTCATTACTTCAAATCATTACTGCTGTACCAATTCCCTCCCTGTTCCGCAAATATAGTCACAAAGTAAAGATCCAGTTTTTGAATTCCCCGAGTCTTCCTTAAATTAAATCAGATAGAGCATTCTTCTCTTATATTAGAAAATACTACGCGACTCTCGGAATTGAGGGATAAGTTTTTTGGCAAAGAATAATGCTCTTTATATCCCTATTATTATAGTTGTACGAATTTAGAATTGTGAATGAAAAAAGGTAATCCCCCAAGGCTCCCTGGAAGATGGAAATAATTATTCGTAAAATACCTCCCATATGAAAAAATTTCTTCCGATGTTCTTCAAATTGTTTAAAATAATGAAACAGTTTTTTAATAGTCATAGTAGCAACGGTTTATTACATTGCATAAATCTAATGATTAAAGCAATGACAAATATTTTAAAAATGATATAAATTAGAAAATATGTAGAAATAGAATTTGTATAGCTGCAAAAGTTTATTTTTTAATATTAAATTAGTGAAAAAATAGATTCCGTGCATCAATATGCTTAATTTTTGTTGAAGATTAAAACTTTGCATTAAAATCTTGAACTTTTCAAAAATTATAATAAAAAAGTTCGTAAGCAACTTTCTTCCAACAGAATGTAGTATGATGGAATTTACATTTAGTATTTTATTCTGTTACTTCACCGTAAAAATACTGATATATATCTGAAATTTAGAAAAATCTGAAAAATTGTTACTTCTCTCCATTCTACGTCTTCTAATAAACGTGAAAAGTAATATTAAATACTCATTTTAAATGTAGCTTGATTCATCGGCACTCATTTAACCAAAAAGTTTTTCGAAATCATATGCTATACAGAGGAATCAATCATTATATTCAATAAAAAAATAACAGATATTTTTCTCATATTTCTTACTTTAACTTTAACAAGTGACGTATATAATATATCGGCACTCCCATATATCATCTCATACATTTTTCACACTTCAAAAATTTTTTAAGTAAATCAGACACATTAAAAAAAACTAGACAATTTTAAATATTGAGTTTCATATAAAAATGCTTACGTCCCATAAATGAATATCAACAGAAAATATTACATCACATAAAAGAACCAGTAAACTTCTTGGAAGCAATCATTATTTTATATTAGATACGTCACTATACGAATTTCCTTTCGAAATCTTCACATTATATTTCGCAAAAGTATTTCCGCAGTTTGAAATGTCATCATCATTAAATATTACACAATGTCATAGAATCTGGAGAAATTCAGTTTTTAATTATATCTTACAGATATGAATATTTTTTTATCATAAAAAATATATATTTTTATGATTTAGAGGGATTTTTCTTTCCTATTCCACAGTATTCAACATATTAAATCATTTGATGTTCTTATTTAAGCATGATTTTGTAAATAACGTGAAGGATAATTGCAAAAATTGCTAGAAAGAATAAAATAATAATAAAAAAAAAACTTTTGTAATAAACCTGCAAGATATGAGTACATGTCATATATTTAGATAGCAATTACATTTTGGCCATAAAACCAATGACATATAAAAAAAAGTTTTTTTTTTCCTTCAATTTTCTGATTCATTTTTTTACAGATCTTTCCAATACTATCATCAATGATTTCTGTATCCAAAATTATTTTTTCATATTATAATTTTTTTAAAAAGTATCTAATTAAGTAATATTCTTTAAAATTACAAATATAATATGCTTTAAAATTATTTAGATAGTTTGAAAAACTTGTAGGTCATAATAATATAAGTTTGCTTTTCTTAAAACGCAGTGCCTTTTTTAGTATTCAAGCTTAGTTTTATTAATCTTTATACCATCATTATTTAGACAATGTCATGCATTGAATTTCACAGGATTGCATTAAAGTGAATATGTTAATGTAGAATCATTTCTGTAGAAGCAATGTAGAAGAATTAGAATCTTTCTACATTTCTTTAATGTAGAAGAATGTAGAATCATTTCTGTAGAAGCAATGTAGAAGAATTAGAATCTTTCTACATTTCTTTAATGTAGAAGAATGTAGAATCATTTCTGTAGAAGCAATGTAGAAGAATTAGAATCTTTCTACATTTCTTTAATGTAGAAGAATGTAGAATCATTTCTGTAGAAGAAATGTAGAAGAATTAGAATCTTTCTACATTTCTTTAATGTAGAAGAATGTAGAATCATTTCTGTAGAAGCAATGTAGAAGAATTAGAATCTTTCTACATTTCTTTAATGTAGAAGAATGTAGAATCATTTCTGTAGAAGAAATGTAGAAGAATTAGAATCTTTCTACATTTCTTTAATGTAGAAGAATGTAGAATCATTTCTGTAGAAGAAATGTAGAAGAATTAGAATCTTTCTACATTTCTTTAATGTAGAAGAATGTAGAATCATTTCTGTAGAAGAAATGTAGAAGAATTAGAATCTTTCTACATTTCTTTAATGTAGAAGAATGTAGAATCATTTCTGTAGAAGCAATGTAGAAGAATTAGAATCTTTCTACATTTCTTTAATGTAGAAGAATGTAGAATCATTTCTGTAGAAGAAATGTAGAAGAATTAGAATCTTTCTACATTTCTTTAATGTAGAAGAATGTAGAATCATTTCTGTAGAAGAAATGTAGAAGAATTAGAATCTTTCTACATTTCTTTAATGTAGAAGAATGTAGAATCATTTCTGTAGAAGCAATGTAGAAGAATTAGAATCTTTCTACATTTCTTTAATGTAGAAGAATGTAGAATCATTTCTGTAGAAGAAATGTAGAAGAATTAGAATCTTTCTACATTTCTTTAATGTAGAAGAATGTAGAATCATTTCTGTAGAAGAAATGTAGAAGAATTAGAATCTTTCTACATTTCTTTAATGTAGAAGAATGTAGAATCATTTCTGTAGAAGAAATGTAGAAGAATGTAGAATCATTTCTGTAGAAGAAATGTAGAAGAATTAGAATCTTTCTACATTTCTTTAATGTAGAAGAATGTAGAATCATTTCTGTAGAAGCAATGTAGAAGAATTAGAATCTTTCTACATTTCTTTAATGTAGAAGAATGTAGAATCATTTCTGTAGAAGCAATGTAGAAGAATTAGAATCTTTCTACATTTCTTTAATGTAGAAGAATGTAGAATCATTTCTGTAGAAGAAATGTAGAAGAATGTAGAATCATTTCTGTAGAAGAAATGTAGAAGAATTAGAATCTTTCTACATTTCTTTAATGTAGAAGAATGTAGAATCATTTCTGTAGAAGAAATGTAGAAGAATTAGAATCTTTCTACATTTCTTTAATGTAGAAGAATGTAGAATCATTTCTGTAGAAGAAATGTAGAAGAATTAGAATCTTTCTACATTTCTTTAATGTAGAAGAATGTAGAATCATTTCTGTAGAAGAAATGTAGAAGAATTAGAATCTTTCTACATTTCTTTAATGTAGAAGAATGTAGAATCATTTCTGTAGAAGAAATGTAGAAGAATTAGAATCTTTCTACATTTCTTTAATGTAGAAGAATGTAGAATCATTTCTGTAGAAGCAATGTAGAAGAATTAGAATCTTTCTACATTTCTTTAATGTAGAAGAATGTAGAATCATTTCTGTAGAAGAAATGTAGAAGAATTAGAATCTTTCTACATTTCTTTAATGTAGAAGAATGTAGAATCATTTCTGTAGAAGCAATGTAGAAGAATTAGAATCTTTCTACATTTCTTTAATGTAGAAGAATGTAGAATCATTTCTGTAGAAGAAATGTAGAAGAATGTAGAATCATTTCTGTAGAAGAAATGTAGAAGAATTAGAATCTTTCTACATTTCTTTAATGTAGAAGAATGTAGAATCATTTCTGTAGAAGAAATGTAGAAGAATTAGAATCTTTCTACATTTCTTTAATGTAGAAGAATGTAGAATCATTTCTGTAGAAGAAATGTAGAAGAATTAGAATCTTTCTACATTTCTTTAATGTAGAAGAATGTAGAATCATTTCTGTAGAAGAAATGTAGAAGAATTAGAATCTTTCTACATTTCTTTAATGTAGAAGAATGTAGAATCATTTCTGTAGAAGCAATGTAGAAGAATTAGAATCTTTCTACATTTCTTTAATGTAGAAGAATGTAGAATCATTTCTGTAGAAGCAATGTAGAAGAATTAGAATCTTTCTACATTTCTTTAATGTAGAAGAATGTAGAATCATTTCTGTAGAAGCAATGTAGAAGAATTAGAATCTTTCTACATTTCTTTAATGTAGAAGAATGTAGAATCATTTCTGTAGAAGAAATGTAGAAGAATTAGAATCTTTCTACATTTCTTTAATGTAGAAGAATGTAGAATCATTTCTGTAGAAGAAATGTAGAAGAATTAGAATCTTTCTACATTTCTTTAATGTAGAAGAATGTAGAATCATTTCTGTAGAAGAAATGTAAAAGAATTAGAATCTTTCTACATTTCTTTAATGTAGAAGAATGTAGAATCATTTCTGTAGAAGCAATGTAGAAGAATTAGAATCTTTCTACATTTCTTTAATGTAGAAGAATGTAGAATCATTTCTGTAGAAGCAATGTAGAAGAATTAGAATCTTTCTACATTTCTTTAATGTAGAAGAATGTAGAATCATTTCTGTAGAAGAAATGTAGAAGAATTAGAATCTTTCTACATTTCTTTAATGTAGAAGAATGTAGAATCATTTCTGTAGAAGAAATGTAGAAGAATTAGAATCTTTCTACATTTCTTTAATGTAGAAGAATGTAGAATCATTTCTGTAGAAGCAATGTAGAAGAATTAGAATCTTTCTACATTTCTTTAATGTAGAAGAATGTAGAATCATTTCTGTAGAAGAAATGTAGAAGAATTAGAATCTTTCTACATTTCTTTAATGTAGAAGAATGTAGAATCATTTCTGTAGAAGCAATGTAGAAGAATTAGAATCTTTCTACATTTCTTTAATGTAGAAGAATGTAGAATCATTTCTGTAGAAGCAATGTAGAAGAATTAGAATCTTTCTACATTTCTTTAATGTAGAAGAATGTAGAATCATTTCTGTAGAAGAAATGTAGAAGAATTAGAATCTTTCTACATTTCTTTAATGTAGAAGAATGTAGAATCATTTCTGTAGAAGAAATGTAAAAGAATTAGAATCTTTCTACATTTCTTTAATGTAGAAGAATGTAGAATCATTTCTGTAAAGTTTATAAATTGGTTCATTCTGCTTTCTCAAGTGGGTTTTTACATAAGATTGATTTCTCCAGTGCCTTATCATCAATAATTTCAGAAATGTCACGTTCTGACGTGGATGCGTTTTTTAAAAATAAATATTATTTATTCCATTCTAGGCTCTTATTTTCTTGTATTATGAAGAGGTCTTATTAAAAATGAAAATACAGTTGGGTAAAAAAAAAATATGGGCAACGGATATTTCAAATGATGCTTACTTACCTATAATTACTGTTCGTTTCAGTATTCTGAGACGACCACTTTTCGATGATTCTATCTTACTAAAAGGTGACCCACGGAAGGATGTGCGCCATTTGCGGAATTTATTTTATTGTTAAATGTACACATCTCCTCCATTCCTCTTTCCTCTTACCCCAATTTTGCCGAATTAAACTCATCCTAACGCATGTGCAAAAGCGCGGTGAGTTTCAGAATCTGTTGGCAAACAATAGTGCTGTAACACGCATAAAAACATTCAGTATGCTTTATGTATGTTAAATAATGTAAAAAAAAGAAGTAGAAAATGAATTTAATAGTCAGTACTTAATTTTAATACAAACAATATAAAAAATAACTGCTGGAATACATAATAGATATTTTTATATTTCCGGTGCGAAGAGGAAAAGAAATAAATTATCGCTTTTTGCAAATGCCTTCTTTATATGTTTCAGGTTTTTAATTAAAAAATAATGATATTATTCTTTTTTTTATTTAGAGAGATTATTATGCAATTTTTTTTTCTCATGAAGATTTTATTATTTCTTATTTTTATTGTAACATGCACGCTAATTGCAAATACGAATAAATTTGTCTTCTTAATTAACCTATACGGAATATTATATATTACTATCATATTATACGGATTATCATAATATATGGAATATTATAGCTCTCTCATGTAATAAAATATATGAGAGAAAGTAAAAGAGGATAATGGCCACTTCAAGACCTTGTCTAAGGAATACGTTGTGGCACAAAAGGGAAAAACCGTTTAACCCTTAAAGAAACTATAACTATCGTTACAGTTTTTTTGAATATTTTAATATAATAATCAATTTATCATTAGAGACTCCTTCAATGGGGGTACCTAGAGCATAACAAAATAACTTTCTCGAGACTGCTAGAAAATAGCAATAGACTTGAAGTAATTAATGTTAAAGCAAAACCTGTTCTTAAAATGGATTTAAATACTTATTATATTTCAAGCAATTGTTATTAATTATGATTCAAGTATTCAAAATTTAACAATGTAATATAGTCACTGATAGCGCCAGGATTTATTTTTATTACAAATGTGGTTTTTAAATGGCCCAGCCTATGGAGTATCAACATTTTACACACACACACACACACACACACACACACACACACACACACACACACACACACACACACACACACACACACACACACACACACACACACAAAATTAGCAAGAAATAAGTTTTTCACTTCAGAAGGTATAAAATGTGGAACATCATTTGCTGTACAGTGCACACCTTGGATAGAACACTACTCTTTAGATAAAAAAATAGAAGGAGAATTCTGCACTCAGTGCAAATCACATTAGGAAAGAAATAACGTTTCCTGCAGATAATATCGTCCAATAAAATGAAAATATAATATTTTCACCTTAAACACTCTAATGGAAAAAAATGAATAAGGATAAAATGGTTCAAAAATTTAGTAAGAAAGTGTACATCACTGATAAAGGAAAGAGGATAAAAATATTTCAAAAGTATACCTCACAATTTGAGAGGTGTATATCTGCAAGGCACCAAATTACAGAATTAGGTGCCTGTCGGTAATGATCCCATATTTATGCATTGTAAACATCAGTACAGAAAATTAACTGAACAGTTAAAGAGTTATATGTCTTTTGGCTTTTTTATTACTTTTCTTTCGCTCAATGATGTAAACTTTTTTTCAATTCTTTTAAGGTTTTGATTCCCATTGATATGTTATACAGTTCGGGATGAAACCAGTATATTTTACAATGTTGAATAATACTGTCATAAAAAAAGTATTTGGTTTTATACATTTGGCGCTATTTCACAATGTTTTAATTCCAATGTTCTACATTTGTTATTCCATTAAATAGTCCTAATAAGCTTTACAATCTTCTGTCCGTTTTAATGGATACTTATTAATTCCTGAGATATTTTCACCATATTTGTTTAATTACTTGTGAGGAAAAAATATTTTACATAAAATAATAGAATTTTCAAATGTATACCAAATATATAAAATACTTTTCGATCATTTTGTACACGTACCATCCTAGCAAAATTTACGACATAAGATTTTAATTTGAATTGTTATTTTAGAAAAAAAAAGCATACATATTCAATCAAGTGCAGGAACTTTTTAAGATTAAAATATTTTTTTAAAATTTTAATGAAAACTTTTATTTTAAAAGTATGAAATTGAGAAGCAATTAATAAAATTTCCTTAAGAATATTTCTCGTTATTCTTATTATGAGATCTTTGAATTCAAGGAAATTTTCATTATTACTTTTAAATGAAGATAAAAAAAAGCCTTTAAAAATGCTCTTGAGTATTAATTTTTCTACTATATACTTATTGTGGAAATTTACCTGACAGAGAAAAGCCTTCGCGATTTCAAAATAATCAAGCAATTAGACAAAAAAAAATATGAAATAAAGCCTTTATAGGTTTTTAAAAACATAAACATGAAACCTTTCACAATTAAAAGGAAAGAAAGGAAGATAAAAAACATAACTTAAACTACAACTTTTAACTAGATCTGCGTGCATTCAAACGAAAATTAGAAAAAAAGTTTTAGGTTTGCGAATCAAAAACAATATTTCTTAAGCCAGATTCGATTAACATTTTCTTGATTAAATCCTTTAATTGAATTGTTTTTATTGCATTAGCTATACATTTTCCAAATAGAAAATACGGAACAAAAACATTTCAAAGCATAACAATGCTATTTTTTTGAAGACGATAAGACGATTAAAGGAGAAAAATAAGTAAAAATGCAAATCAAAGGCGAATTCTTTCTCAAGAATAAGTGTGCCCTGCCAGAGTTAAGAGAATAAGTTTGATATAAGAGGTTTTAGCAGTATGGCGTGAAATATTTCTTTATTTTTTCCATTCAGTTTTGTTATGGCCATGTCAAAATTGTTGCAAAGAAGAAAAATTAGTAATATTATACATCACGACAGGTTCTGTATAACTGAATATTTCCAAAATAGAATGATAGTTTAAAAGTTATTTTGTAATTAATTAAAAAGAATGAAAGTATCACGTAACTATGATAATTAAAACAGATTATTACAATTTAATAAGAAATTTATTTCAAAAGAAATACGATAATAGTTTCGTATTCTTTAAATAAATAGAGCTTTTTTTAAAGTAAATTTATAAAAGAAATTTTTTAACCAATTAAAATTTTTCTCAATTTTAGTTACTTGATGCTAACCTGCTAAATTCACACACACACACGCACTCACACACACACACACACACACACACACACACACACACACACACACACACACACACACACACACACACACACACACACACACACACACACACACACACACACACACACGTGTGTGTGTGTGTTTTATTTCCTGAATCCTTATTTAAGTATTAAGGACCAATACCTTATTTTAGAATACATGTTTAGGAAAATTCTTTTTATCCTGCTCTCAATAATAGCTTTGATCTAATATGAATAAAATAATTATTTAAATAAAATGAAACGCAGCACTTCACTTTTCATTAACTGTGTTTCCTTTCATATAAATTACTATTTTCTGTTATAAATACCATCAATTTCTGAAATAATTTTACATTCGAATTTCAAGTGACTTCAAAATTGGCTGGTAAAAAAATTCAAAATTTAAAAGCTCTAATTTTATTTTATTTTCGAGCCGAATACCCTTATTGCATACTTCGTTACTATTGTTGTATATATAAAGCAACAAATATGAATACTTAGTGTATAAAATATATACTAAATATGCTAAGTATGCATATTTTGATAAAATCATACTTAAATTCATACAAATATTTACAATATAGCTGAAGTTCTGAAATTTTATCAAAACTCACATTAAGAGCATTGGAATGTTCGCTTCCTACTTTAAAAGCGGGATACACTTCGTTAGATTTGATTTAAAGCATTCATTAAAATTTTCATTAGATAATGCGTTTGTAAAAATAATAAAATAATTCTTTATTTATATAATTAATTATATAGATTTTAAATAATCATCCAGCCTAATTTCAGAATTCTAAGGTAATTTACCATGCTACTAGTCTCATGATGAAGATTGCGATCTCAGGGTGTAATTACCAGTTATGTTTGTCTTTTACATCAATCTAGTGTGCATTTCATCTGCAAACATTGAACGCAATTATGTTGATGTAGTGCAGAATTTTTGAAATGGAAATGTCTGCTCAAACATAGATCTGAACATGATTCAGAATTAAGAAATCTGTCTTTTTATGGCACATAAGAAGTTTCACTTCTCAAAGCGGTCTTAGTTAAACTCTTATATATATGTATCTAGACAACACTTCCATTTAGTTCCTCTGAGATCAGGTCCCGGTGGCCTGGTGCTAAAGTTTTGGCATTATAACCGAAGGGTGTCAGGTTCGAGTACCTTCATGTAAGAGGTTCTGGTACACGTTAAATCCATCGAGACCAAATGTCCTCCCGCTGCTGTGGTGTGGAAGTTAGGAGAGGGGATTTCAGATTAGGTGTCGTCCACGTCATTTGATCTCTGTTCAAAATTACGAGATCTATCCCACAATAGCCGTTTTGTTGCTTTAAAACGGAACGTTAATATAACTAAACTTCTAAGCATAGAGCATCTAGTGATTAAAAACGTAAATTTTTACTTAAACGTTTTCCATTATGTTTGTTTAGAGATTCAATTGATCAGAAACTTGAGGTTAAAATATTTTGCATTGCTGGGAATATCCAGAGTGTTTTCTATGACACTAGAACAGTTCAATAGATGGAACTATTAATAATTTCCTTTTTAATGATCAACACATTATATGGCTTCTGTTAGTTGCTTCTGTTAGTCTTTAAGCTTCTGTTAGTCGCTTTAAATTTCCTCCTTAAATGGTCAATATATCTTGAGAATATAAAGAAGAATCCATTAGAGAATTTCAAATTCTAGTTATTTTCAAATGTCTATCCGATACAATTTCTATGCATATCAAATAATTATTCGGGGCAACAGATTTAAAGGCCATTAAAAATCTTCCCAAAGATATTCATTATCTAAATAGAACTTTAGTTATTTCATAATATTTAGCAATAAAAATGCATTCCACTCTTGTTGAACTATCAGAAGTAACAAGAAATAAAATTTTTCTACTTAACTAATTTAATTTCGTTTCAACAGATACCAAATTAAAAAAAAATGCGTTTTTATATGTTACGGGCATTATACTGAAGGATCCCCAAGTATTTCAGCATTAATAGTCACTCATAACTTTAACCTTTTATTTACCAACGGTATTTTAGAGTACCGTTTTAATCCGTCTACCTGCGCAATATGACTATTTTTTCGAAAAGTATTTGAAAGAACACGAAGAATATTTTTCCAATAAAAAGCAGTAGATATCATCTAAAAAAGTGAATTAAGATCTTTTACAATCAATTAAAATATTTTAATTAATTAAAAGAAGTTTTTTTCTTCTTAATGCTTTTATTCTGTACCAAAACTTAACTACTGGTTCAAAAATAAATTTGAAAAATTGATGGTCAAGTAATTCGGTAAATAAAGGGTTAACCGATCCTCAGAAATCGTCTAGGTTAGTCTCAGAGATAAATGATATGAGATAGATATTCCTTTAATCCCTTATTTGATCTCAATAGTTATTACGATAAATAATAAACGTTTTCAAGGCTAAGGATTGATTTAAATTGCTTTTTCACGCTTTTATGCAGTATTTATTTTTTTAAAATGAACAATGATATTGTTACGAATCTGTAATGCTGCTTCCCAGCATAGTTGGTTCCACCATCGGAAAGAATGTTTTACAGTCATCTGAACTGGACGGAGTCCGGTGTCGCGTCGGAGGTTCCGGAGGTTGGCGACAAACTTGGCGACGAATTTGGCGACCTTAGCGCCAAAATAGATTATACCCAAAACATCGAGAATTTTCCCGATCCATCCAGTAGGAACCGAGATACGCCTCGAACGTTCCTGATTGGTTGAGAGGCTTCTAGCCCCGCCTCCTGAGACCTATAAAAGGAGACGGCTGCAGCTGCTAGGGCAGAGTAGTCGGAATCGACAGTAAAGAATTGGACTTCAGGAGATAGGCGGAGAGCGACGGAGTGAAGCTAGTGCTGAACTAAGCTGTGCGCTACTGTCTGTCTGTCTTGTTATATGCTGCTGTGTATGCTGTTGTTGCTTCACGTCTCGGCTGAAGATAATCGTCTGCTGTGCTGTATATAGTTGTCGCCTTTGTGCTGTCCTGTGTCTCTTCGTGTAAATAAACGTCGTTGTTTTATTTTCTACTGCAGTCTGGTGATTGAGCGTTCTTCACACCATATAACATCCACTATCCAAACGAACCTCGGAAATTTCGTAACAATATATTTACCTCCTAGCCAAAAGAGACGTGATGCTCTTTTATACAATCTAATGTTTATATAGAATATCAGGCTAAACTACGGAACAGTAAAACAGGTGTAAAAAACATATATACTAAAGAAATAAGATTTATCAAATCAGCTGTACTCATAGATTCTGTTTCACATGTTTTATTTTTCTTAAGAAAAAATCTCAGATGATATTATTTAAAAGAATGAATTCTACCAATCATATAGCATACGTAATAGGATCATTTGACCAATAATGTTACTTCTAAAAGAATTGTTCAGGACACAAGATAGACGAAGAGATTGTCATCCACAATATTGAAGCAATATTCTTGATATGTCCCATAAGTGGAACGGATTACTTCGAATAATCAGAAAATGACTTAGTCGAAATAACTGTATGCTGATTAAAATTTAAATCACCATCCTAAAACTCATCTAGGTAAAGCATTCTTTTCTATTCGTCTCAAACATTCAATGCCAAATTGGTCGCATATATTAAAGATTTTCGATCGATTGTAAATGATGATTGTATTAAAACTTCTCTTAAATTGGGACCCATAAAAGTAGAAAATTTCATTCTTTTACTAAGGTTTTTCATCTAATTTGCTTAAAATAAAATAGCAAAAATTAAAATCTATTTCTTGTTTGTCTTCTTGTTCCGGATGCATGCCTGAAATATATCAATCACAATAAACATAAAAATGGATAAATCCTTTCTATGTAACAAATTTTGTTAACAATTCTCTAAAAACAATATTTATTTTTTGAGAATTCTAATCACCGTGATCGAAATAAAGGTCAAATCTAATGTCTTAAAATGTTCCAAAATTATGAAATTATATTTACATATATTAAATTTAATCACAGAAGAAGGAATAGCTTGTATTTAAATTGTCAGTGCTTCAAAATTATGTGCTAAATATAACTAATAAATCAAATATAAAATTTTATACGCCTTTATCTTGTATTTTGTGTAACATATAACATATAGACGCCATATGTGTTGGCACAGACAATTTTTTTAACTTCATTTGAAGGATTCTTCCAATTAAAAGAATACGATTATTTTTTATTTTTTTATAAATTAACTAATGGTTAATATTTTTACAGAATATTCTGTATATCTTTGGAAAGTTTTAAAATTAGTAAAAAAAACTTTTGGAAAAAAAGGGAGTGACTTAACAAACCATCACATTGTTGCACGTCCTACAGTAATATTTTTCTTTGAAACGTATTCGTTAATCCAAACCAAGAATATTAAAAGGAAAAAAAATCTATAAATTGAAGCAGGGGGCATGAAAATACACTCAGTTTTAAATTCTGCTGTATCTATTACAGTTAATGACTATCCGGATAAGAATGGTTCAAGAATATCTATTTCTTAGAGACCAATTTACTACGAACACACAGTGTGGATTTAAAGAAAATAATAAAACGTAGCATATTATGATATAAAACATTTATTAATTTTATAGCAACCTAATTTGGATTACTACATAAAGTCACCATACTCTATGATGCTGTATGCAGCAGTAACAGAACGACTTCGCGATTGAAATTTCTACTTCACAGAATTGTCATCCTATTTATTCTGCATGTCGAACTACTCGAAAACAAAAATCTGAATCTGCGGGAGTAGGGACCATGAAAACAACCATGGTTTTCAACTTTTAACAGCGAATTTTTATTTTTGAATTTTGTATTCGAAAAAAAAAATCATTCCAAAAAGTAGAAGATTTTATTGAAAATTATTCAGTTTTCACCGCCGACTATTATCAAATTATTGATTAACTATAATAAAATGCAGTATATATCATAATATGCTACATTTTTATACTTAATTAACAAAATATAGCGAATATTATTTACTCCAATGCATTTCTGATCTCAAGAAATAATAAAATACCTGTAAAATGCCTCTAAAATGCCTGTAGTGATGCCGATGATGGTCGATTTCAGCATACATTACCATATAGAAACTTTTTAAAGTAATTTTATGAATTTTAAAGCATATTTTTTTGAATTAAGAATATTGCGAATTATTCTATTGCTGGAGGGACTTATATTTTAAATAAAAACCACTGTATAATGATCAAAAAAATATATGCTCTACTTCAGCTTGCATACAATTTTAAAACTCAGGATTATTTATTTTATTTCTGTGTTTCTACTGGATGAATGTTTTTCCATTGCTCTTAAATTTTTCAAATTTGAAGTATAATAACAATTTAATACAATACATCTCTATTTTGTATAGCTATTATGGTTCATTGTGGACTTTATTTAAAAAGAATATATATGTAATTAAGAATCACCATAGAATTCTGCCTTCAAAACTTTGTGAGGGAGTATTTCTTATTAGTGAATTTGCTGAAAACAACAGCCAGGAACAAACTGAGAGAGAAGTCACATAAAATTAGAAGTTGAAGTTTATCTGAAAATAAAGTACTAAATATTTTTTGGTAAATGGTTATCTCAATAAATATTCATACATGAAACTTGAAGCATTCATTTTTCAAAATAAAATGGGTATCGATTTTCTTCAAAGAATTGCCTCAAGATGTTTAAAAGATTTAGCGTCTCATGAAAATGAATGAATTAGAACTTGAAAATTACTATGGCAGACGATATTTCTATTCCAAATTTACATATAAGTTGTGGATCTTCATGAATAATTAACTATTTATGAACTTTTGGCTTTGTTTACAAGGAAGTTTGTCAAGAAAGTTCGTAACAATATTCATTTCTAACTGCTATGAAGGCATTACACACGAATAATATTTTAACTATTAATTCAAAAACTTTTTTATTTTTTCTGCCATTTCTATATATAATATTTAATAGCTTAATTTAAATAAGGATTTAACATTAAATAATTTATCAATCAAATTCAGAAACAACAATTTTAGGGCTTGGATACCATGCGTCATAGGCAGTAACCTAAAGCACGAAGAAAATACCATAAAGATGTATTTAAATTACCAACTTTTATTGCGTATTAATTAATTAAAGGTTGTCCCAAAATAAACGCAAGATTTGAATTTGCCACTATTCAGGCAGTAAAGTGTTGTCAACCCTATTTAAAAACCATTTGACAGCTGATAGATTAGAGTCAGTGAAAATGGAGCGTTACACGATAGAACGTGTTTTCATTGTTGAACAATATTGCAAAAGTAATGAATGTCTGGCAGTAACAGTTCAAAAAGTTGAGAATTGTCTCTCTAGATCGCGTGATTTAACACCCTTTGGATTTTTTATGGGGCTAATTGAAGTCAAAAGTCTATTCCTACAAACCCACAAGCAAGCATGCATTGAAGCAGGAAATTCAACTCTGCGTCAACAAAATTCAGTCACATTGATGCAAAATGGTCATGGAAAATTTTGACAAAAGATTTATTGTTCCATACATAAATCTATCCTGCATACTTTACGATTCAATAAAAATATAACAATTCAAAAGAAAGAAACTGGTTTTCTTTATTTAATTCAAATCTAGCGTTAACCCGATGTTCCATCGTGTAACGCTCCATTTTTACGAACCGTAAACTATAGGCTGTCAAATGTGTTTTGATAGAGTTATCAACAATTAGAGGTAAGGGACGCGTGAGGATAGAACCTGGGACCTTTAGGTTAGCAGTCCAGTAACGATCCGATTTTACCAAAACAGCTGTTCGGGTAGAAGCGCTGTTACTGGCTTATATGCAATTCACCACAAACACTTTACTGCACAAAAGGTAACAAATTCAAATCTTGTGTTAATTTTGGGAAGCTTTTTATTAGCTATATTTGTTATATTTTACAATTTTAAATAAAAGGATATAAAATATTTGAATTAACAGACAGCTGAAAACAACAAGTTTAATTCCTCCATGTGCATACCAAACTTTGGTACTAGTTTATATGAGAACACGAATGTTAATAAACCAAGAGTGGAAGAAAAATAATTTAATATTACATGAATTCAGAATATATTCTTTTATTACTTAGTGGAAGATGTGAAAAGTATGACAATGTTAAAAGTTATTTCTTTTCGTCTTGAATGAGTTTCATTACAAAGATTTAATTAATTAAAAAAACCTGTCGAAATAATGAGCAGTTTAAGGACAAAAGATTCTTTTGAGCGCAATAAATTGCGGATGAAAGTTTTATAAAAAGAGGAGTTTTACACTCCTTTTTATCTTTTGTAAATTTAATGGCAGTTATTTTATCTGTAACAAGATGAATTTAGAGTGAAATTGTTTTGAAATTATTTTTAAAATAGAATGTTTAAGTCATATCGTATTTATTGGTAAATAAAAGAAAAGAGAATTCCTTTTCTCGTTATTGTTTGCATCATAGCTTATATTCCTAAAACGGTTTATCCCTTTTATTATCGCGTGTTTCCAAAAAAAAAAAGTAAAAGTAAAAGTAAAAGCTTCAAAACTGTATGTAATATTTTCTCCTTTCTGTACGGAAGTAGTTTTTAAAAAAAGAGTGTTTAGTTAAATATTTTTTCTTTGCATAAGTAAAAGAGTAATAAGAACTACAAAAAGTTATCTGCTAGAACATGTATATTATTTAAATTTTTTAATATATAAATATGTCAAATATTCTATCATTGTTGTAATCTTTTTTTCTTGTTTTTATACCCGCTTCTAAAAGATTTTAGGCTTGAAAGTGATCATTTTCTTGTTTTTGTGCGTAATTATAAAACAAGGGAGTGTTTATTTAACCCTTTAAAGGGAATTTTTTTCTAGTCATATTATGTTGAAATATTTTTAGTCTTGAAATAAATTAGAATAAGAAAAGGGATTCATTTAGCTTATTAGATAAATTTAATTTGGTTAATTAATAATTAAGTAACCAATCAAGACACATCATTTTGTCTGAGATAAAGAACTGAAGCATCTAAGTTTCTGACTTACTAAAAAAATTTGTCAGAACTTATGCCAATTTACATAATTTCATTCAAAGATTGATAAATTTGGTGGGAAACATACTTCCCACGGCCCTAGAAAGGGTTTAAATGACTTTTTCGCTGCACAATCTGCGAGAATACGATCAGAGTACTTTATTCTTTATGCATAGTAAATTTATTGAAATAAAAATAGATACATAAAATCATATTTGTTAGACTTAGTCGCGTTTGAAAGCTACGGTCAGGATAAATTTTGAGATAGATATTGTATTAATGAATAATGACCTATATCGAGAATAATAAATGGTCTGCTATGTTCTATTCTGATATGTCCGTAATATTCATGTAACTTTCATGCCGTAAAGTTTGAACTATGATGCATACCAATGACGTTCCGATGCCTACATACATGGCGGAAATTTGGTAGAATAGGACCTCAAATCCTTGATACTCTGATACCAAAGCTTGAAATGTTATTGTCCATCTTGGATTAAATGGCAGTATAGACAGAAACATTTTGCTCTTTATTTGAAAAGAAAATGACTGATATGTTATTGATGTTTTTTAAATTTTATTATCAAGAGAAATTTGATTAAGATAATGCACTTGAAAATATCCAGTATTAAAAAAGCTCATAACTATCAAAACACATTATCCTTGCTTGGTACCAGATATTTCAAAAATGAATAAAATATTGTAAAGAACAATAATAATTTTTTTTATTTATCTCTATTTTTGTGCTATTAGAATGATATTTTAATATCAATATTAAAATATCATTCTCATCATACTTTTGCAGTATGTAGTTATGCTCATTATTGTTTTTTGATCAGTATGTTGCTATATGAAAATTAGTATTACATTATCTGTTACTCATATGTATATTACTTATATGAAGGTTAGTATTATAATATATTTATGTTAACATTCATAGAAGATAAGAGTCTAAAAGAATGTAAAGTTATTAGATTGCTTAAAAAAATTCATTGAACTCTTACCAACAAGTAATTAGGTAATTTTTGAATCAAATCAGTCAGTCATGCTCATTATTTTATTTAATGCTAGTTGCCAGATACTCAAACAATAATTTCGTGGCCTGTTACTCAAAATTTTATTCAGAGCTAATAATAGAGTTCTATTCAAAGTAGCTTGTTTATTGTTGTTTTTAACATAGAAGGAAAAATGGAATAGAGAGAGTGAAAAGATAGTTTTTTTTATATTCTTTTTTTTTCACTAAAGAGAGAAAACTATTAATGACCATAAAATGGAATGTAAAGTTGTATTTGGTCACATATTGATAATTTTCACAGCATGATAACTATACTTTTTGTGACAAATACAAAACAAATCACGATAAATTTAATCAGAGCTTTGTCCAAATATTTGAGCATGAAGTTGCAAAATTACACAAGCAAATGTTGTAGTTAACTCAAATCGGAATGTCATTAATGAATATACAGGATGGTTATATTTAAACTTCCCCTATAAACAGCATCATACAACACAAAAGGGTATTGCAACGAAATTTAGACTATACACAAGATGTGCTAGCGGAATTTCGGAAAAAAATAGTTCGAAAATGTCGACAAGAGGGCGCCTTTCCCAGAAAAACATTAGTTTTAACACAATAAGCGACCGAAACGGAATACAGAAACAATATTAACAATTCAGAACTAGAATTATAATAAAATGTAAAACCGGGAAAAGCTGACAATTTTAAGAAAAATATTGATATTTTTATGCTTGCTAAGAAGTGGAAGCTTTATGTAAAACAGGTTAGGATATAAAACGTTTGCAGTCGTTGTCATGTTTTATGTCGATGATTCCGGCTGAAATGATGACGGTATCTTGTTGCGACGTTGAATGACTTAAAGAACTCCATAATGCTTTATGTGCGAAGCATCACAACTGATCAGTTACGATCTGCTGTTGAACACACTGTCCATCGATTTGAAATTTTGCAGGTGAATGAAGGTGGTCACAGGGACACCTTTCTCTACATCATACTGGACAACTGCTCCTCTTGTGCAATTTTGTCCTAATATGTTCTTGTTTCTGCAAACTGAATTTCTATTCTTTCTCCATGAAACAGCGTACTGTTATTTTTTCCTTACCTGTTCTTAATGTGGTTCGATAACAAGGTGATCAGAAAATGTTTATATTGTTTCTGTATTTCGTTTTGGTTCTTTTTATTGTGTTAAAATTAATATTTTTGGGGAAAAGGCACCCTCTGGTAGACATTTTGGAACTAAATTTTTTCCCTCAAATTCCGTGTGCGCATCTCGTGTATAGTCTATATGTTACGGCCAAAGCCCGAAATACGGCCAGTTCGCGAACTGGCCAGGAGGTTTGGCCAAAGTCCGAAATACTTGCAATTAATGTTGTATTTTCTACTTTGGCTGGCCATTTCGCGAAGTGGCCGGACATCCTTGGCCAAAGCCCGATGTGATAATCTATACTTATAAATAAAGCTCATTGTATGCTTGTGCGCGCGCGCGTGTGTGTGTGTGTGTGTGTGTGTTGGCGCTCTACAGTCCAAACCGTTTGACAAACAATTATCAAATTTGGCATATATATACCTTGGAGGTCGGAAATGTGCACCCTGGAGCGAGTTTTTAAAATTTTTAATTAGAATTTTAATTAAAAATTTCGGCGTTTTATCGCTATAACCAGAAAATATTACAGCACAAAATCGATTTTTGCATCAAATTAAAGCTTTTTTTTAATTAAAGCTTAAATTTTAATTTATAAATTACGTTTAGATTAAATTATGCTAAGATTTAATCTGCACGAGCACGTCAAATAAAAAAAATATCTTTTATCAACGTGTTGCCATCACATTGATAGACGTTTAAATTAAAAAATAAATCAACTATTATTGCAAATTCAATAAACAAAATTGTAATTTTCTGCAGGTGTCTGTATAAAATGAAAAAAAAATTAAATAAGATATTTTCTGAAATTAAAAGGAGGAATAGTTTTCTATGAGCTTTGACAATACCTATATTATTAATTCAGTAAAACAATTTAATTTAAGGCAAACCAAATTTAATATACTTAGGATAATCATTCTAATCAGCTACCATCAGCTAATTTGGGGCATACATTTGCTAACAAAATGGTCTAAATTAACCAAATAATTATATTTAATATAACTTTAGTCAATAAATGCTCCGATGAATCAGGAATTTTAAATTTTTACATAGGTCCTCTACCCTTTGAATCATATTTAACAAAATATTCTTGAGACACCAATATTTTTAATTAAAATTGTTGAACTCCAACCAACTAAATCAATCACTAAAACTGACTGATTTATGAAATTTCAATATCACACTTCTATAAAAACTGGCGATTTTAGACCACTTCACCGACTGTCTCAATGAAGATACGCTAATCCTCCGCAGGGTTTCTAGACAGTGATTGGCCTGTGATTATAAAAATGATGCATAAAAACTTCATAAATCGGTCAGATTTCACTGCTGGACGACTCTGATTTCAATTTTCATATTTAAAAAAAAGACATGGTTAGCTTTAATATAAAAAGCTTTTATATTGATTGCAGTTTAACATTTCCACTTTAGTTTAAAGTAGAAATTTTATGGATACTGACAGAACATTAGGGAAAGTAGTACAATGAAACAGAACTGTTTAAGACCTACATAAAAGTACGACTGAATGATATAACTACCTAAATATGAAGCTCAAAAATATTTTGCAGAAAAAGCTACTAATAGAGCAATTTACATTAAGTGAAAATTTTAGCGATCATTAATACTGGTGAACCGGCTGGTCGCCAAAGGCGACTAGTGGTAAATAAATATAATGACATTCATGTATAAAATATAAATAAGGACATGTTGTAGGGGAAATTCGACAGATGGCGCCAACAAAGAAATGTCTTTAAATGATATTAATAACAAAACTATTTGTCCTTCATATTTGTTTTAATTAGCCCTTATTTTTGTTATTTGCCTTTGCAAAAAAATTCATATTTTTTGAAGCGACATTTCGGGAGACAATGTGATCTGGGATCTTTAACATTAGGTCCATGGAGCAGAAAAAGACTAAGTATCACCCATAAAGGTAGTTGAAAACTGAATACTCAAATTGCCTTTGTATTCATACATGATACGCAACGCCTTTGCTCAAGATATAATTATTTCATTTTGAAGGGCGCAAATCTAATCTTCACGCTATCACGTTGTTAAAGTATACACGTTCACTGAATAATTTCTATTATGGCTTTAATATGAGAACAGAATAACGCGAGATCATATTTTTATATATTACAAGCTTATTTTTAACTCAGAGGTGTCATTTATATTTGAACTCGTTTCTGAAACAGTTGCACTTAAAAAAAAACAGTACACAGAAGTACTCATTTTTAAATACTTCATTTTTAACAGGGTGTAAAACAATGTGCTCTTGATGCCTTTCTTTCTACTTTGGCCGATCGTCCCCAGCCATTTCGCGAATTGGCCGGCCAAAGCCCGAAATCAAGAAAAGATCGGACATTGGCCGGTAAGTTTACCTCAACGTTGGCCAGATCGCGAATTGGCCGGCCAAAGCCCGAAATCAAGAAAAGATCGGACATTGGCCGGTAAGTTTACAGCAACGTTGGCCAGATCGCAAATTGGCCGGCCAATTCACGATCTGGCCGATTTCGGGCTTTGGCCGTAACATATATACCAAATTTCGTTGCAATCCGTTCACCCGTTTGCGTTGTATAGTGCTGTATATAGGGGAAGTTTAAATATAACCACCCTGTATATTCTGCCACCATAACGATGCACAGAACATGAGTTGCTGTCTGTAGTTTAGCTATAAGGATTAGTTTTGAATTTAAATCAAAATATAATTTATAAACCTTATATTCTGTCATTAACAATTTCAATTTTTTTACAGATCCTGTATACCTTGATCTTAACTGCAGGAGTATTGAACCTCTATGCAGTCTTGGATAATACTGGTAAAGTATTCACTTTTATTTGTCGCATTAAATAGAAAATTTTAAAACTTTTAAGATTCATGACACGTTTTCTTATGTTTCATTTTGTCATTAAATATCAAAACTCCCTTTGCTATCAGCCATATTTAATCGTTAAAGTTATTACATAAAAAGATATAAAAATAAATATAACATAATATAAATTTATATTTCCTCTTTTTTACTAAATATCAAACATTACTTTTCTATTAGCAATGTTTAACATTTGAAGTTATTATTACAATACATAAATTTAAAATATTTAAATTTATTAATATAATCTACGCCTTTCAGAATACTGAATATCAATTTTTATCCTAATTCATTACCATAATAAGGAAATATTATACGTTTCTACGCTACTAAAAATTAATAAACATATGCATTTTCCATATTTGAACTTTAACAGTTGTGCGGCTACTATCATGAAATTAAATATGCTAAGGCAAGCCATAATTAAATATTCACCTGCAACTAAATTATATATTTGAAAACTTTAACAAGTTTAAGAGTTTTGAAAATATTTTCATTACCCCTTTAGACAGTTATAATTATTTCTTGGTTTTATTTACTAAATTTTGCTACAATTGCTTCCAACTTAGCTCTATATCATCTGTTGATTCTACTTATTTTTGTGTATATACAATTGCAAATAATTGCATTTGAATTATTCTCGTCTTGGTAAGATTAAGAAAATCAAAAACCTGCTTAGTAATTAAAAAAAAGATAAATAAATTTATCTTTCCTTAAAATCATTTCAGAGTAAATAATTTTGATTAAAGCAATTTTAAAAACCGCAACATAATTTAGAGCAATTATGGAGAAGATGAAAGCTATCTTTTCAAATTACCAAACACTTTATTTAGTTATGAAAGCAACATACTAAAAAAAAAAAAAAAAAAACACAGAGGATTCCGAAATATCAATTGTAGCTGGTTTATTTTAAATTGTGAAATCAAAAGCGATGTAGAAGACTCTGAAAAAAGGCGAAGAAGGAATTATAAAATGATCACTGTTATGCTATTTGCAATGATAAACAGAGTACTCTATAGAAGGATTCGGAGCTCAATTTCCACTAATACATTTGGAACATTGGAGGTGTTTACAATCGCTCCAGATCATGCCAATGTAATGGTAATACTCTATAGTACTACATTTTTCTACCCATCGATCTACCCGTGAAGTAGAATAGTTTTGACGTGAATTAGAATAGTTGTGAATGCCCGAATTCTTAGATTTTAATTGTATAAGTTTACATATTATATAATACAATTTACAATTATTATTTTTATAAGAATATTGAAGTTACAATATAAAGTCAAATAGAAATAGTTTCATTCAGCGTTTGCATCGAATGTATCTATAACAATAAACGTTTCAGTGTTCTACCTTTAAAGATGAACACTATTTTTTATTATCACGTGAGAACACGATGTTGTTTTGGTTTGTGGTTTTTGAAGACTTAAAGTGCAAACGCAAAATATTGGCGATTTATCGCTTTTGAGGCATTAGTTTTTCGCTTTTAGAGTTATTAAAAATGATAAAGAAGGTTGTCACATTTGACCTCTTATCGCAAACAAGAAGTTACAACTTATTGTTCGCGATAAGTTGTAACTCGAAGTGCGATAAGGTGTATAAGTTTGAATGTCCGCCATACAACCGATTCTCCAGATTGGCCAATAAAGGGCATGTCGTAAGAAGTTAACTCTCGCAGAAGTAAACGAAGAAAATGGGAATGAACGCGAAACAAAGAGAGAGATATCTAAAGATTCATTATATCATCAATCACACATACATACACACACACATATATATATATGTGTGTGTATATATATGATTGCGCAATATAATAGTCACGTGATCATTCAAAAGCAGAAAACCAATTTAAACCGATTTCAAAAATAAATAAATAAAAATAAAATAAAATATAAAATAAAATTAGGGCCTCGAGATAAAGTTTTCGAGATCGAACAATTTTGAGATAAAAAACAAAACTATGGTTTTTTTAAATATCGACACATGCGCAATTTGATAGTAACGTGGTTGTTTAAAACCGGCTTAAAGTAGTTTTTCACAAAAAAAAAAAAAAAAAAAAAAATACTGGCCTCGAGAAAATTTTTTAAAACTCTATTGATTTTGAGAGGGTCCAAAGCCATTGTTTTTCTAAATGTTGGTGATTGCGAAATATGAGCCATGTGAGAACATGATATTTTACTGTCGGATTGTTACCACGTGACTTTAAAAAAATAAAGTTTTCACTTGATAACTTGAAATTTACTTTAGCAGATTTCGATTTTTTTTTGCTTATCATTAATTAATTTATTGAAGAAAAAAGAGCTCTAGGACTTCAATCTAAATTAATCAAAATTAACCTTATTTAATAGTTAAACAGAAACCCACATTTACTCTTAGGCTAAAGTAGATATCTATGCTTACTCTAAAATTGCCCGACAGAGTCAATTAGTGGACTTCCTGCACGTGAGTTTAACATGACATTTTAGTTAATTTATAACTTAAAATCTACCATATGTTGGAATACTGACATAAATAAAGCATATCTCCCCCAAAACAACAACTTATGTGAATGAAGGGATTCTTATGTCTTCTCATCTTGCCGTGAGAAAAGAATATTACTGCAACAAAAACTATGAATATTAGAATATATATATTTTGTCGAAGACTTATTGTAAAAAAACACCATTTTTAAAGAAAAACAGGAAAAAATATTTATTTGGTTAAAATTTTATTATTTTTTGCTAAACTAGAATATCCTAGGGTGCTATAATATTTATATTTAGATACATGTTGAAACAGATGTAAAGCTGCACCCATAAGTTTTATTCATCATCCTATTATTTTTAACAGAGGGTTTTAGTAAAATTCTATTTTCATTGAATTTCTCAAATTTTGTTCAAGTTTTAATTTAGAAGTCAATAACAATCAGTAACATAAAATTTCTTCTTAACCGTTTCAAATTTTATTAGATATATTTTTTATTATTTAAGAATATGTATTCTTTACTTTATACTTAACATACTTACTTTTATACTTTGCATACATATTTTTTACTTAATCCACTTTACAAATCAAAATATAAATAATTCAATATATTTATATAAAAACTTTTTGATTATAAAATCAGCATATAAAATATTTTAGTATTCAGTGTTTTATTTGGATGGAATCGTAAAATAATACAATTAAAAAAGAATAAATCAATATTTTCAAATAGATTTTTCACATTTTCCGAATCGATTAATTTTCAAATAATTTCAACAAATAAGTGTGATACAATTTTCAACCCTTTTAAAAATCTTAGTAATGGAAGATAAATATCTAAACAGGCATCTTATGTATAGTTTGTGCTTCCACAATTTACAATGATGAAATTTTATATTTATATTTTGGATGAAAAAAAGAATAATTTGTACATTGGCATTTTGGATTTAAAATCAAATAATAAAATAATATAAAATAATTAATTAACTTGGAAAATTTTTAAAATTTTTCCATCTTTTTAGAATTTTCTAAATAAAGTACAATTAAATGCAGTCTTATTTAAATTAAAAAAAATTCAAACTTTTTAGAATTTTCTAAATAGAGTATAATTAAAAGTAGCCTTATTTAAATAAATCTAAGTTTCCTTTATTTTCTGATAATCAGTATAAAAATGTAAGTATATGCTTTTCCAAAAAAAGTTAATGACTTTTGAAATATATTTTTCGTTGGAAAGATTAATTAAATTCATTTTTCAAACACATTATTATAAAAATTCATTTGATTTATGACGATATAATAGAAAAAAGTATTTCATAAAATATGAATAAATTGATCTTGAATAAAAGAAACTGTTACAATTTCTATTTAATATTCTTAATTTAACAAAGAACTCTGTAAAAATAAAGAGTTTCTATTTCATCAGAATAGAAAAAAAATTCCATGTTCGTCAAATTAAAACTAAAAGAGATATTACTTTAGACAAAGTTTTTATATCTTCCTTTAATGGATTGTTCATTCATTTATTCCAATCGATTTATCCCCAACTACGGTATTAAATCTCCATTAATAAGATACAATAAAAAAGGAAACAATCTCCATGAGACTGTTATTAGGAAAAGCGTTTTCTTCTAGCAAAGTACCGGAATATTTTAGAAATTTGCAATTAAAGAGAATACTAGAACAATGCAATTTAAAATACGGTTTTGATAGATTTTTTTTTCAATTTGTCTGAATTGTTTTCTTGGGGTTTCAGTTCTTTCAAGTGTTTTATTTTTAAAATTTTTGAATTTCTTTTCAGCGATGTTTGTTCTGAGCCTGGTGATGGTGATTTTTTCTGTCTTCTGCGTCATTGCATCTGTACTCTTACTTATTGGACTCTGTGTGGTGAGTAAAGAAATAAATATTAAAAAATATTAAATATGCATTTTAGGACGTGTAAAATCTTAAATTAATAGTGTAAAAATAATGCATGAAAACGTGCTCTAACATTTTAAATGAATTTAATAGACAACCAATTACACAATACTTTACATTTACAATTACAAAACAAAAATTCTATTTTTAGCCAATACTTCAATTTACAGCTTAACATAATTAATTCTCGAGGTCGGTAGATTTACATGTTCACAGTCTCGCAACTACCCCGTACTTTGGATTGGCGGGGAGGTTGGCGCTTGTTGGCGCACTGGCATTATTAGAGAGTGTTACAATACGAGTGGGGGGGGGGGGGTTGGCGCCAGGTTGGTGCGTTGGCATTTTTTGTGAATGTTTCAGAAATAAATAAAGTTTTGTAAAAATTTGCTTAAAATGAAATGAAATTATAATAAAAAGTTGTGGTACTTGCTTCACCGGTAAATGCAAGCAGAAGACATGGGTTCTAAGAGAAATTTACAAACTCATACATTTTGAATTTTGTATTGATAAAATGCAAGATCTTGCTGAATATAAATATTCTTAAATGAAATTCAGTTTTAAACAGAAGATTAAATATTTGGATTTCAATAAATTTACCGAAAATCTCTTTATTTAGCATTTAATATCCATTATTTCAAATTCTGATTTATTTAACTAGCTGATTTTTTTTTGGTCATATTGCCATATCAATGAAATTAAGTCTGAAAATTATAATAAATAAATATTTGAAATTTTTGTATTTTAAGAAATACAAAAAATAAATTAGTTGGGGAGATCAATTAGATGATTGAAGAAAAGATGTGTGACTCATATATATATATGCACCAGGTGCTTTTATGTGTATGAGAATTAATTTTTTTTATCCCCCTATGAATCATCTTTAAATAAAGATTTGAAATATTATTGTTGATACTTTTTCGCAAACACCCAAATCTAATATTTGAAGTTCAAAAGAACCTCAATATCATAATGAATTTATTAGATATTTTATTTCATTTTATTCAGTGAGAAATTACCACTTCAACCTTCTTTCTGTTTATAATTTCTACTAAAAGTAAAGATGCAAATATATGCTTATACTCTAGTATTCTACGGTCCAGACCATTTGGTATACGGTAACCAACTTTGGCTTATAAAGGGTGCCCCAAAGTTAACGAAAGGTTTGAATTAATTACCATTCATGCAATAAAGTGTTGACAACCCTATTAAATAATTTGACAGCTGATAATATAAGTTAGTAAAAATGAAGCGTTACACGATAGAAAAACGTGTTTCATTTTTTAACAATATTCCAAAAATAATAAAAATCTGGAAGCCACAGTTCGGAAATTTGTGAATTGGGCTAATAGATTGTTGTGTTCTAACGCTATTGGATTTTTTATGGGCTTATTTGAAGTCAAAGGACTATACCAACAAGCCTACAAGCACTCGTGCATTGAAAGAGGAAATTCAAAGCTGTATCGAAAATTCAGGCTCATGTATACAAAAAGATCAGGGGAAAATTCGACTAAAGAGTGCGTATGTGTCTTCAAAGTCCTGGAGCCATTTGCCTTATGTGTTGTTCAATATATAATCCTATCCTGCATACTTTACGAGTCAATAAAAATATAACAACTTAAAGAAAAAAAACACTGTGTTTTTAATTTAATTCAAATCTTGTGTTAACATGTTGGTCTATCGTGTCACGCCCCATTTTTACTAATCTTAAACTATCAGTTGTCAAATTGTTTTTTAATAAGATTATCGACACTTTATTGCACAAATGGCGACAAATTCAAATCTTACGTTAATTTTGGGACACCCTTTATATACCCTGGAGGATAGGAATGTGTACCTCAAAGTACCTAAGTTTTCAAAAACATTATTGGGCAAAAGTAAATTTTTCAACGTCTCAAAATTTGAAAAATTGCCTCAATAATAATATCAACTTAATAGTCGTATGAATTTTTGGTCCAACTTCCAGCAATGGATTGTATTGTTGACCTGAATTGAAGCATTTTCATTTTTCACAAGTATTTATCATCAAAATATATCAACAATTTCTTCTATCATTTGAAGCTAAGAAAGAAAGATTTTTTTTCTTTTACTTTGTGTAATTTACACGACGAATTGAAAAATATGAAATTACAATATTTTGAAATTAAGAAGGGAAGATTTACGCTTTTATTAGCAGTTTTATGTTTTGAGATTGAATTCTATTATAAAATTTCCTATACACAATAAAAAAACCATATATGAGAAATTAAAATAATAGGCTTAAGCAAGGCACTTTATTGATACTGGGCAGAATCCTGCATATTAAGTTGTATCCGAACGATTTAATTGAAATAAAATTTAACAAATATTCTTGGCGATCCAGCTAGTCACCAAAGAAGACTATTTAAAGTTATATCTATTTAAAGATGATCTGTTTAAAGTTCTAAAGACTTTCTATTTAAAGTTATTTTTAATATAGGGTTTCATTAATTGAGGGTAAGGATGGTAAGTGAGACTAAGTGATGAAAGGTTGGGTTCATATATGTTTTTAAATGAAATTTTATTCCATTCATCACTTAAATTATTCTGTTCATCACTTTCTTGTTCTCATTTTTTTACATTTGGAATTGGGAAAAAAGAATTTCATTTTTGATCTTCAAAGGTGTAGCTTGACCAAGAAAAGGTCCGCTTAAAGTATAGAATTTTTTAGAAAATAATAGTCGGAATAATTCAAAATTCTTTGAATAAAAAAAGTGGCTCGATCATTGGGAAATGAAGAAGATCCTTTCATTTATTTATCAAAATAAAATATTTGAGAAATCAAAAGTATCTTCTGATCTGGAGTCAGAATCAACATTCTATTTAAATTTCATAAAGGAATGAGATAAGCTAATTACTCGTAACTGAAAGTGGGTAATGCACATTCAAAAATTTAAATATACTAAAGCATAAACTAATTATTCGATTCCGGAATTCAAAAGCCACATCACTGAAAGATGAAATAAAACAGCAACTACAAACAGTCGATAGCAAATTACAGTACTCTGCAATAATCAGTACAAGATTAGATTGTTCCAGTACATACAACCTAATCTGAACTACTTGATTACAAAAGAGATCTGCTTGGAGTAACTGCATAAAAGTATTACTAAGACAAATCCCTTAGTGGCAAGGGTCAAGCCGATGAATTCTATTAATTTGACACTCTTGATATGATTGCTACAAAATTATAACTTCATAAATAATGATATGTAGAAATTCTGAAATAATAATGAAAATGCTATAGGGAAGGAATAAAAAAAAAGACAACTAAAATTGTTTGATAGCTATTGAACAAAATTCTGAATATTAATGAAGAGAAGTTTCGTTGAAGAATGCGAAGAATACTCTCCTCTTAGAATCTTGTAGAAAATTTCAACAACACAGACAGCTTAAGCACAAGCAAAACTGAAAGTTCTTCTCAAAAAGCTGGGAAGCAAAGATAAATTACAAATTATCTAATATTTTCAAATTTCTTTCAATCTTAAGGCAAACACAATGCAATATTGAGAATATTGAAATATCATAATTAAGTAATTTATTGACATCATATCATTCACCTTGTATTAGAAATAAATATTTAACATAATCCGCAATGATCATATTTGAATGGATAAATATTTATAATCAAATATATTCAAAAGAACTAAATCACGCGTTGTCTCCGAAATTTTCTTAAGGTGACTGTTTTTACATATTGTTGCCAATATATACACCTTCACCTTTATTTATATTTAATTAATTTGTTTTACATTATTAATTAAAAATTTCAAAAATTATTCCTTATTCTTTAAAAATTTCAAATTAAGGAGAAAAAAAAGTGTGCTTTGAAAGTTTTTTACTTCTTTTATTTAAATGTGCTAATAAAAATTATTGTTAAAATGCTCGAAATAAGGGGTCATAAATTAATTTTTAGCCCCTAACTTCTAGGCAATTGCAATTATCGAAAAAATTTTAGTACAAATATTGTATGGTTAAGTAAGACTGCAATTTGTTTTCTTGTCTTCAACCGTAAAAAAATTAAGAGAAAGTGAAAATTTCCATTCTCTTTGAAATAGATACCCAATCTATGAACTCTATGAAATCTACGAAAATCCAACCAACCAACTAATCTCCATATGTCTACCTATCTATATATATCTATATCTACATCTCGGTGAGGATGTGCAGAAGTTTTTCCGAAGTCGTAAACATGAGAAACACCGGAATGGGGTATTTTCCGTTAAAGTATCTGTCTAAAAATCCATTATCTAATGTGAAATTTCTGATTTTCCATTGGGATGATTACAGTTAAGAAACTATTAACTGTGATTAGTCTAATTCGTCACTTCAAATTTCAGCCATATTAATTTGTTGAAATATTTAAGTCTTATAGAAAATATTTGATAATAAACAATATAATTATGGCAAATTACATTGTAGTTAGCGCGACTGCAATGATTTGCATTTCCGCAATGATATCTATCCTCAAAATTTTTACATTTTCTAATTAATCAATTTATTGACATTATGACTTACAAAAATGATTAAACAATTCATCAAGATAATAATATTAAGATTTTCAACATGAAGTTTTAACAAATAAACTATATCCAATCAATTAATGCTTTTTATTTAATTTTAATGAGGATTCAACCTAAAAACAAATGTTCTCGATAATTTTTCCGGCCTTCCTTACTCTATTTTATAGATGTTTGCACAACTGCATGTAGACAATTATGTAATATTAAGGAGTCATAATAAATAAAAAATGAGGATTTTGCTTTTGTATTTATTAAGAAATAGAAAGCACAATATTTGTTATTAAATGTTTTTGTTTATCAATGATTGCCCTTCATATTTTATATATATTCAAATAACAAGTTTGTTAAAAAAAAAAACTTTGTCCGAAGAAAATGTTAGAAATCTCACTTCTAGAAAGGAAGAATGTGCTCTCTTCCCAATAGCACCTTCTTTCTTTCATAAATTTTAGTTCCCTTTATAAATTTAGTAAGACCATATAAATTTTCTTTTTATACTTGTACAGTTACAGAAACACTTGTATTTGAAAGTTATATTCCTATAAAGAGAGGAATCTGCCATAAAGACAGGAATAAGTTTCGCTGCTCTAATCCTGAACATTAAAAACTCTAAAAAGAATCTTATAACTTTAAACGAGAAATTCTTGTATATATATATATATATATATATATATATATATATATATATATATATATATATATATATATATATATATATATATATATATATATATATATATATATATATATATATATATATATATAATTTTAATATTACTGAAAATTACGTGTTTAATGGTATTAATTTTTATAAACAAGTCAAGGGCATTCCAATGGGAACAGCTTTCTCAAGTGCTTTAGCTAATATTTTCCTGCATTACTATGAGAATAAAATAATTAAATATAATTTAATAAACGGGTGGAGATATATTGATGACCTACTTTTGATTAACTTCGACAATACTAATATTATTACTAATTGCTATCCAAAAGATTTAATTCTAAAAGATACAAATAAAAATCAACTTGAGGCTACCTTTCTGGATTTAAAAATCGAAATTGCTAATGATAAAACAATAGTTGGTATATTCGATAAAAAGGATGATTTCAACTTTAAAATAACAAAACTATGTAACTACCATTCCAATCTAAACTCTAAAATTTTCAAAAATCTAATTTTCTCACAAGTTAACAGGATAAAAAGGGTTTGCAATAATAAAAATTCTTATATTGAAGCATCAAACATCCTCCTTAAAAATTTAATTAAAAATGAATTTCCTAGAAATTACTGTAATGTCAATTTTTTAATTAAACAAGGTATGGTTTGGGATTAATCCTTTGGCTTAAATAAAAATAAACTTTCCTTGCATATTGGATCACTCAATAGATGGCGCTGGGAGCCTACCTCTGTTTACATAATTTTCCGTTAATTTTTTTAAAAACAGGGAATCGCAATCGATAGTTTAAAGTTTCCTTGACTGTTGGATGGTATGTACTGGCCTTTTCGTTTTTAATTTTACTTTTAGTGCTAGTTTTTATTTTTTTATTGTTATTTTTGTTATTGTATTTTTAGTTTGTTGTGGCTATTTTCTTCTAATTTGTTATTTTGTATTTCCTTTCTGTTAAAATGGTATATCTCTTGAGCATAATTTCAGGGGATTTTCGGGTCACGAGGAATCATTATTAGACAATGTCTGTATGTCCTCACAGAAAAAAACACACACGAATTTACACACACACACACGCAATTTTTTTATAACTAACTACCAAAATTAGTAGCTACATCTACAAGCTATTATTAGTAACTACATCAATCATAACAGCGTGATTGATGTGCATTTTTGCGGGCCCTCAGTTCAAGTCGCCCTTTTTGCTTAATTCTTTTTACTTATGCATTTATATTTAATATTTTTGCTTTTTAAGTTTATCTATATTGGTGTCTGTCCTAAAAAAATGCAATTTCACACACACACACAAATGCACACACAAAAAATTTATGACTAACTGTTAGAGCCTTTTTCTATCTGTTCTCATGCTGACAATGACACATAACGCTACCTCAGACTCGATTTCAATAGATTAAAACTGAACGCAAGTTCAAAAATATAAGCAATGATAGATAAACTGTAAAGTGCATATTGTAATGGAGCAGATTGTTTCGAATAACATGTTAAACTAAGTGCATTCATGACATTTTTTAATAATAAAACTGCCGAGCGAAACTTGATCTTCCAGATGTTTTATTAAAATGTTGATGGATTTAAATATTAACTGTAAAATTAAACAAAATAGGGACTTATTTATATACTTCTGGGGATAATTAAAGAGTCACCTCTCTTAAAATATACATGACTGATATGATTTCGCTTCTCTTTGAATTGGAAAATAGAAGCTAAAATGCATTTAAAAAAATATAGTGTGGTATTCTTAAGCATGTTTTTGCACATAATTAATTATAAAAGTAAATATAGTATATAAAAATATGAAAAGTAAAATAATAATAATAAATAAAAGCATATAAAAGTATAAAAACATTTCAGAGGAAATTTATATACTTTCTTCTGGTTAAATAATTTCTGCACAAATTATGTAAAATAAGAGTTTGTTACAAAAAGTTAAATAAAAAGTTCAATAAGGATAAATTATGGAGTTTTGCATTATAATAAATTTTGAATGTGAATGTTAATCTACTGTAAAAGATGTTTTTAAGAGTTTTGAAGATCTCTATAATTTATAATAACATCATAAGCTATGAAAACCAATAAGAAAGTAGTATCATTTAAAGCAAAATTCTCCAATTAATTTATTATCTTACTCCACGTTGCCTATTCGCTCTTTTGTAAAGTCCCTTTATTATTTTCCACCAGCAGTATTTTAAGACCAGCTAGTTCATCAAGAATACAGACTATGGTTAATTTTAGTTAAATTTCTCATTCATGACGTTAATTATTCGAAGGACGAAAATATCTTTAAGTATCAAATTGTAATAGGCATTAAAATAGTGTTTTTAATAGCTGAACACCTGTTTTGTTGGATAACCCTAGTTGTTCGTTTGATATCATAATGTTTTTAAAAATGTAAATGTCAGATTCATCTACTTTATAACTTTTCTGGTACTGAAATTTTATTTTCTTATTCCTTCTTGTTGCATACGGTTATTATATTATTCAGCATCAATATTAGTTGCGATAAATGTCGATTAAAACTTTTACGCTTAACTTGATTTTATAATTCATAAATGACTTAAAATTTGGGTAGAAATTTCAGCCATCTTTTTTTTATAGGCTTATACCTGATGTTTTTATTATGTGCATAAAACTTACAAATAGCGACAAGAACTAGGGCATCATGTGTGGCAGAACAGCGCAACTATTTTATAATCTCTTTCCTAATGAATGTTTCTCACGGGAACTGGAGTTTCTCTCTTTCATTCCGTATATAAATAGAGCAGGTTATTTACAAAATTTTCTGTTTTAGCATTCAGCACTAATAGAAAATCTCACTGTTTGTGAAAGAATAAAAATTAACTTTAATTTTCATTGCAATAATGCAAGTATTATTGAAGATGAAGCTAAGAATAATTTTAAAGAAAGGAAGAAAAATAGAGGAGATAAAAAATCCATACAATTTCTTAATCAGTTTCCCCAAGACAATTTTTGAATTTTTAATGCATAATAATTTTTGTGTAAAATTATTTGTATCACGAGAAAAATCATTAAATCCTGCGTAATTTTTAATTAATTAAAAATTAAATAAAATTATTAAAAAGTCCCACCAGACTGCAAGTTCTTACTTTCCTTCCCTTTTTGTTACATTTAATAATTCTAATTCAAATTGATTGATTTACATAGCATCGACAAACGGACACACATTTTCTTTTATGATAAATAATTTTAAACTGACCAGATGAAAAAAAAAACAACAGAATCTTTATTCTTTAGCTTTCAACAATGAAAAAAAAATCACGTAATTAAATATTTGATGGAACAATGCAAATAGTTTAAATTTCATTTTAGCAATGAAAATCATAATTTTCATTGCTACAATGAAATTTATTCAAAGAGATATTTTTAAAAAGTTATCATAAATCTGAAATAAATTTGAAGTCAACTAAATTTTTCCCCAAACGATAATTTTTCTAAATTTTAAAATGATGCGAAAAATGTTCTTGTGTTAATTTATTTCGAATGTTGTACAGTAAGAACTCTATGCTCTCATTTGATTTTCAATGAAATAAAATTTCAGTGAAAATTTCAAAAATAAATTGTTCCAAGATGAATATCATTAACCACCAATCTATATTTCCTAATAAATTTGAAGCAAATCTCTATTTGCTAGAAATTTACAAAGGTATATAGAGTGGGTTAAGGCCGAAATCTATCTATCAGATCGTTTTCTCTAAATTCTATCTAATCTAATTCTGGTTAAATCTTTTTTCAAACCCAAACGTGCCAATTTTCGACAAACACGCATTTCCCTTTCTTATTAAGAGCGATTTAGTAACATATAATATATATTAATGAAGATAAGAGTTGAAACTTTAGAATAATTGGAAGATCTCATACCGTTTTCATATGACGATTTGAGGAATGTTTTCTATTTTTCATTTATATTTTCTTTGAAGTCGAAATGTGCAATAAATAAATAAGTAAATAAAAAAAAATTCTAACATTCTTTGTCTTGAAAATGATATTTTTTTTTTGTTAAAAATCAAACTGATATAAATCTACATGCAAAATATAGATAACAAATGCCATAATTTCCAGGCTAGGAAGTTAATAAAACCAAACTCGCACTTTTTTAAAAAATCAAAAAGAAAAATATATCATAACTATCTATATATCGCATTATCCATCTAAGATAGTCGCATCAAAGTTAGTATTCAAATCTCCAATTTATTTAGTTGTAGACTAATAAATTATTTGAGCTTAGGTGATTGTTATAAATTATTTGAGCATAGGTGATTGCATAGGTTTCCTTCATCACTTTTTTATATTTTACTAAATGAAAACCTGCGCTAAATCAATCATTCGCTGAGTTTTATTGAAATCATTTCAGTAATATTGTTAAATATAATGAAATCGTTTTCCAGTGCGAATTTCATTCCTTACTAGAAAAAACTGAAATCTTGAAAAGAATTTCATTATTGAAAACAAAAAAGATAAAGAAAGCAGGCGATGCAGTAGAATTCAAATTATTATTGCTATTTTTGCCATGTCTATTTGCCATATATATATATATATATATATATATATATATATATATATATATATATATATATATATATATATATATATATATATATATATATATATATATATATATATATATATATATATATATATATATATATATATATATATATATATATATATATATATATATATATATAAAGCAACAATTATTAATCTGAAACATATTTTACCATGTATGAATGTATGGCAATTAGAACTAAGGATAATGGTGCACGTATAAATCTGTCGTGGTCACAAAGTCCTCCATGTCGAGAGTAATACCACGGGATATTGGATCAGGGGTGATGGTTCTCTGAATCATGTTTAAATTGCGATCTGTGGATGAGTGAATGAAATGCATGAATGAAGTCCGGCCTGTAAAAAGAGTTGTGATGTGTGTGTATCTAAGTCGTACTCTTGGCCCTAGATGGCGCTACTGATAAAACAAGAGACTCCCCCTTTGCTTAAAATCACTGACTTCTAAAGTCAGTGGGCTTGTCTATGACAAGTGCCATTAGAAGCAACAACAACAACTCAGGATAATAATTTAAATAGTTGATCTAAGTCTTAAATTTTATAGTTTAATATTTTTACGCTATTCTTTGCCGTTTATTGATTCTAAATGCATGAAATTTTATTCTTTACTTTATTTAGCTCATGTTTTTAAATTGAAAGTGTAAAAACTTATATCTAAATTTAGGCAATTTTTTAATGATTAATGATTAAAGTGTACACAGTGAATATGTTAATCTGCTATAATTTGTAACACATAGTATTTGAACTTATCATTTAAAAGAATTATTTTTTTTATTTTTCTTTATTATTAGTGATGCATTTCTTTATTCATGAGAAAACATATTTTTTTAAAACAGAATTGAATATTTTTTCCAAACACATATTCTTTATTTTTGATTAGTTTTCATAGTGTTATAAGCTTGAAAATGTTCGGATGTTGTAAAAGCGTTTTTCTACCCTTTTATCGTAAGAATTTTCTCTTTTTTATTAATTGATCTGTTCTATGACTGAAAGATTGAGTTTTGAATAAAAAGTAATAATATCGCTTTTAAAGTAAAAAATAAAATATCCAGGAATAGTTTCGACTGCGTGTTATTAAATCAATTTCTTCATAGTCCTTTTGAAATAAATAATCAATTCAAATTTTGATAAATATCATTTTCCCCCTTTAAGTTTCGAAAAAAGAAAGCAAAGAAAGCAACAGAAATCTTCCAAAATGCAGATACTTTCTATATTAAAAACGTAATGTCAGCGAAGCAGATTGGAAGTAAAAAAAATACTTATTTCATAATACTTTTTTATTTTATAAAGGTCACATTCAATTCAATATGAAGAGGAGAAAAATTCCCATTCCTTAGAAATTGGTTTCCTGCTTAGATTTAATTATTTTGTCACTAAAATTGATTTCTCCCTCCCAATTAACATTACTATGAAATCTTTACGGAATAAATTATCATCGTATTCATTTTTTTCTTACAACCTGCATCTATTACAGCGTCGCTGAAGTAACTTATATCTTCTAGTTTTGTTTGGTAAAAATATTAGATAATTAAATTAATAAAAAAATTCTCACCAGCAATGTTTAGGAATATGTATGTTTCTGAGATACAATAATGAATTCCTTTTCTAGTTCATATTAACGCCTTTTGTAGATATTAAGAAATTAATATGCAATTTCTTTTGCTGGCGAGAAGCTCAGCTAATATCTTGAAATATATAAAAAAACAATAAATGGATCAACCATCCGAATTAGATTTCCATTAAAGAAATTATTAATTACTGTCATGTAACATTATGTCAACTGAGCCATTCGTTCTTCGAATAATAGAAGATACCATTGTAATACATAATCAAATAATGCTATTTTGAACATTAAAATAAAGTCTGATTATTTCTGTTCTATCATTTAAATTTTATAAGATATTAGTGCGTATTTTATAAAAATAATATAAATGCGATATTATAAAAACGCACAAAGTATCAAAAACTTGCAGTCACTTTTTGTCAGTTTCGATGCTTAGTTTATGTATAAAGGAATTTTTATTATTTTGTTCCACTGTTTCTTCTGTAGCATTTCTTAGTATTTAATTTATGAATGCCTTACTTGAAACAGTTATGAAATTATTCTTCAATGAAAATTGAAGTATCAAATTGTTATTTATTGATGTAATAAAAACCTTCATCTTCTTTCTTTTAAAATAAGCTTTTTTTAATCAAACTGAAAATAATGCTAGTTATCGGTTAATACTTATATATCTTAAGAATGGATTATTCCATAAAATATTGAAAGAATTGAAAAAAAAAATAGTTTGAGTCAAAAGAATGAGATTTCTTTAACCTTTTAAGATGATATATATACACTTTTGAAATGATTTTTTTATAATCGCTTGTTTAAATTATTGAAGATCTTATTGCAAAGAAATTTCTTTGATTTGATAGAAAAATAACAATAGAAAAACTTCGGAATTTTTTTCCTTTTATTCAATATAAAGTAAATAAAAATTACCCTTAAAATTTTGTAGAATATTATAGTGAAAGATTTTTAATGTTAAGTTATGCTGAAAATGTCTGTGACCAACTTTTCTTTCTTTTTATCCTTTCACCTAGAAATAAAATATGGTTGAAGATAACTTAAAAACACAAATTTTTTGGCGATTAATCATTGGTAACTGATTTATATAAGTGTACCATAAAATAGAATTAAGATTTTGGTTTCCTATTTGTCTGACCGATTGAAGCCAAAATTTGGCGTAGAATTAAAATTGTAACTATAAAACTGCATATCAAATTTTACTTACTATTTCACTGCGTTTTTGAGTTATTATGTTTACATAAATACTAAAGTACAAATCGATTGATGACCAATCTCTTGAAGCATTCGGTTTTAATTGTAATAAGGATCAATGCTCAGCATGTATAGATGTGGGTACCAAATTTGACCTATCTGCCTCTTTACATTTAATAGTTATCTTCATTTTACTTGGGCAGCCAAGAAGAGAGATTTCCTCAGAACGTTCATTTGAAATATGACGGAAATCTACAAACTTGGAGTAAATTTCCTAAATTGAAATTCGTCCGTTGAACTAAAATCGATTTTAAGCTATCATGTTCATAGACAGACAGATATAATTCGAAAATTGACATTTTCAGACTCAGGGTGGAGAGTTGTCAAATCCCCATTTCGAACTGATGAATAAAATATTTTTCTTTATATGCTTCGTATACGAAAAAGGAAACGGCTTTAAAGAATTATATTTTATGTATATTTAAGCCAATAGATGCCGTTAAAAATTTAAATAATCTTAGATTTTATTCATTTATCCGTTTCTTTTAGTCAGAAAATTTTGAAATTTTCTAAAATCTTAGACAATAAAAATAAGGTCATACGTATCAATATCTTAAACACAATAAAGTAGTCACAGAGAAGTTCCACTCCTCTATGACTGAAATTGATAAAGTGATAAATTTTGAATAGCATTATTTTTTACCAGTCATTGCCCGCATCGTGGATGGGTACATCCACTTTGAAGGGGTCGTAGTATTGGCCTGATATTTGAAATATTCTTTTTTTCTAATTTAAAATAATAGTTAAAAATGTTTTATGGCCAATTGTATTGAAAACTGCGCACGCCGGCGTCCTGGCATAGGGGTAGCGCGTCTTCCCTATGCCAGTCCTGGGCGTCCTGGCGTCCTGGGTTCGAGTACCGGTTTGGGCATGGTTGTTCTTCCTGTTCTATCGTGTGAATGTGTCCTCCTGTGAAAAGGGGTTGTGCAAGCGAATGAGTGATGCGTGAGTAGTCAGATCGTACTCTTTGCCTCAAGTTGAGAGAGCCCTCCCCCCCCCCCGACTTAAATCGGCTGTCTATGAACAGCGGGCGTGTTTGTGGCAAGTGCTATAAGAAACAACTAGAAAACTGTGTACGCAATTAAATTTTGGAATTTTTTTTAGAAATCTATATAAATAGAACATTCTTCAATTTGGAAACATATCTCACTAAATTTTTAGAAGCACATTTAGGGTGAATATTTTACATCATCTATCTAATTGGTTAAAACTTTGGTTTTTGCATTTACTTGCACATGGTCAGACAGACAGCTAGAATTCCATCAAAATTTTTTGCCTAAAATTTGACATATTTCTTGACGTGGCATTTGATTTTAAACAATTAACTGACTTTGTTTTACAATTTTCATCTTAACTCACAGACATAGGGAAAAACATGAAGAGAAATAATGGAAAATCAAAAATATTTCTAGACTAAATATATTAAGTAGGTAATGTACGCTTGCGTCAATTTGCATTAAAATATTTTTTATATAATATACTTTCAAATCAATCGAGTGTGTTTTAAAATTTTACAATGCAATCATTTTATAGGATAGTCGCATGCTGATGGTACCTTGGCTTGTACTAGTACTTGTGACAACACTTGTGGATTTGTTAATCTCAATGTATTTGTTGATTGAAGCGGTAAGTAAAAAAAAAAGTATTTTATATGTTCATATATTTATATCCTTGTAACATCCGCAATTATTTTAAATGCTATTGCCATTAGTAAATATTTTGCATAACGCGAAAAGATCTTTATCCAGATATGTAATGCAATAGGTGAAACCTAGCCATCTGCAATAATAACGCCTTTAATCCGATTGTTAACATTTAGATATTTTATTATACTGTAGGTATAAAAAATATAGAGGTTTAGCTTAGTTTTATCGAGGCCCTATTTTATAGTAATACTAAGGCTACTTTAGTAAGGATCTCATAATTCAGAATCGCTGTCAGATGATGAGGACGAAGCCTGAGCTTGCCCAACTTGTACTTGGTCCCAACGGATTTGGAGTGCACCAGGTCTACTTACATATGTGGTTCTTCAGTGGAATTGAGTTTCGAAATTAGACCCCACCAGTTCTGAAACCAAGACCTTACTAACAGGCCCGAGTATGGTAGGGAAAGGATATAATATTTGAAAGGACATAATATTATATTATAATATTTGAAGCGATTGTTTGTTCTAAGAGCATTGAAATTTGATTAACTTCTCATCTGAGTCATACATGACACTTTTTACGTTGTACTTGGAAATTGTTTTTATTTTCATTCAGGAAATAATCTAAAAATGCAAGTGGTAGTCTTAATAATGATTTCGAATTTCAAAAATATGGTGCTGTTACGAAAAACTTCCTTGGCAGAATGGGTGTAAGGTTTAAAAATCCACTATGCTCAATAAATGTTACCGATGCTTTATTCTTTACTAAAACATGAAACTCCGGCTTCGAAGCACTGTTGAAACCTATACAAAACAGCACCTGTAGAAATCAACAACAGCAAACTGCAAATCGTTAATGTACAATTGCAACAACACAAAGAGTTCATAGAAAACTATGGAGATCAGTATTCCAAACAAAAAAATTCACTTGACTAATTTTATAGATTTGATAACTCCATTTTTAGCTTGTACGCCTCTGCTTTTATAGCTCCTGAAACAGACATCGAATGTTACAAAGTAAACGGTGGAGCTCAAATCTTATAGAGATTTCGCCAAAATCTCCGAACCTTCGCCTTTTGTCATCAGAATCACCAAATTCATATAAAAATGCCCAAACTGAGCATCGATGGTACGGCCCCCATCAATTAGAAGGGAATCTGTAAAACAACCTTCCTTACTAGAAAAATAGCTATGCAGGGAAACAATCTAACAGATTCGTAATAATGGTTTTTGATTAAATGAGATAAAAAACAAATTGCATTTGAACATATATACAATATTTACAGCTCTAATTTTCAATCTCGAAATTAAAAAAAAATGATTTTTTAAAATTATATTTTATTATTTTTAACATTTTCAAACTTAATTTGAAATTTCTAAATTATTTTCTGAACAAAAATACATGCATAAAATAAAGAAAATTAGAATAAAGATTAAATTTTACTTTTCTTCCTGAATTTTCTTCAGATTTAATTTTTTTTTTACTAAAAAAATATCAATGTAAATTTTGCTTATTATTCAACAAAATAAAAAAATAAAAAAGGATGAAAATGTTCAAACATCTTTCTAATTATACTTACAATACGATAGGCTTACCTAGTAAATATGCTTTTAAAGTAAGAGCCTCAGTACATTCGGGAATTAAAGTACGAAAAATAAAAATGATGCCAATTATAAATGTCTTTTCGAAATAATTTAAAATAATAATTACTTTAGAAATAATTCAAGAAATTAATTTAAGCTAATAATATGAATGCTTATTAAAATGTATATTCTCTTATATATTCTTTCTTGAAGTTTTTCAATCCCTTCCTGGCTATCCTCTTTGCTGTGGACTTCGTCATTTTGAGCCTGAACGTAAGTATTTTCTCAAAGACGTTTTAATAGGATGCATTTGTAAATCTAGAAATTTTTCAATTATTTTTATTATAATCAACAGTAAATAAGTTAAAAGGCCAAGATCTTATTATCGCAATAGATGATAGTTAATTATAAGAATTGAAAGAGTCCCGACTGCTTAATATTATGAATTTAAAAAACATTTTGAATCTGCCCAATGTTTAAAGGTTTATTACAAAATAATGTTTCAAAAATTAATAGAAGATAGATAACTTCAAATAGAGTAATTGTTTCAAAATAAATAAATAATAAACACATGAATAGAAACTTCTAAAAATAACAAAAGAAATAGAAAAGATAGAAACAGTATAAGACATACACTTACCAGAAGTATTTTTACTGAGATATATGATTGGTCGAGGGCTGTATTAGTATATCTAATGGCTTCAAGAGAGATATTGCAATAGACACGAGAAATTGAATATCACCATTTTTACACTGATTCAGCCCTGATGACTAGGTAAACTCGAATACGGTTTTGTGACCTTAACAGCATGTTGGCAAAGCACGCCACGAAATCCCTTTTATACAAACAAATGTTTAGATCTTGCTCATAAGATACTCCAAAGAAATATTACGAGCAAGCCTCGAAAAATCAGGAGCTCATGAGAACCACACAAAGAAGTCAGTCATGTGTAATTCATAAATAACCTGTTTAGAGCTCATCAATATAGTTTAAAAAACTGGAGCCTAGCCATGTTGCAATGAAATGCTATGCCAAATTATTTATTACTGTAACTTGGGCAAAACTTCAATATACACTACGGTAATAATTAAACTTCCCCTGTGAACAGCATCCTACAGCGCAAATGGGTGAACGGATTGCAACGAAATTCGGTGTATAGACTATACACGAGACGCGGTCACGAAATTTCTGAAACAATTAGTTCCAAAATGTCCACCAGAGAGTGGCTTTTTCTAAAAAAAACATTAAATTTAACACAATGAACGACCAAAAAAGAATACTGAAACAATGTTAACATTTATTGACTAGTTTCTGATCACCATCGAACCTCATTAAGTAAAGGTAAGGAAAAAATAACAGTACGCTTTTTGAAAAAAAAAAAAAAACAGTTTAGTTTTCAGAGATAAGAATAGATTAGGACGAAATTGCAAGACAGGAGCAGTTGTTAATCGTGTCCAGGACGATGTAGGGAAAGGTGCTTCATGTGACCACCCTCATTCCCCTGCAAACTTTCAAGTCGATGAACAGCGTGCTCAACGGCAGTTTAGTTTAGTTAGATTAATTTATATCATATTAACATTCCGTTTTAAAGCAACACTAGGGCTATTTTGAATCTCGGTCAGACGAAGAGGAAGACACCTGAAATGGCATCCCCATCTCCACATCTGCTGGAGGACGTTTCGCCAGCACGTTTAACGTGCACCAGGTCCGCTTACACTACGGTTCTTCGGTTGAATCGGGTCTCGAGCTTGAAACCCTACGGCTCACGAGCCGAGACCAGTTCACCGCGTCCCTGCGCTCAACAACAGATCGTAACTAATCAGTTGTGATGTTTCGTGCGTGAAGTGTTATGGAGTTTCCAGCTTCTCTCGGTTTTTCATTTTATTACTCATAATTCTTGTTCTGGATTGTTAGTATTGTTTCTGCATTCAGTTTTAGTCATTTATTGTGTTTAAAGTTTTTTCAGAAAAAGGCACCCTCTGGTGGACATTTTGGAACTATTTTTTTTTTAATTCCGTTAGCGCATCTCATGTATAGTCTATATACCGAACTTCTTTGTAATCCGTTCACCCGTTTGCGTTGGAAGATGGCGAAGTTTAATGATAACCAACCTGTAGAATCTCTTCAAGACAGCGAGAAACTGCGCAATATACTTTCAAGTAGCTGAGATCCATAAGCCAATAAAGAAGTGTCACCTTGAAAGATGATAAATTGGAGGCCTTACTCTAATTTGGATGTCAATTCGGAGAAATTTTATATCTTGCAAATCTAAGAAATTAATATTTAGAGATTTTATTTATTGTTTGCAACATTAATTACGAATTAAATAATTAGTCGTAAATATAAAATATGACCTTATACAATGGTTTTTTTTTATTACGCATCATTCTAGTAGTTTTTTTAAAAATTTTAATAGATAAACATATACATGCGCATTAAAATAACTTTCATAAAGTGTTGTTTCTTCAATATATAACGCAAAATATTTATATATCTTTTCTTTATGCATCTTTTACTGAAAAAAAAAACATTACAATAAATAAAAATTGGTGTTGTCATTTCAAAATTTTTCGTAATTGATAGAGTTTAACTGTTGCTTTTCCTATGATTCTTGAGCATGTACCTCAAAATACCTTAAACCAAAATTTGATTCCGTTCTTGTGAATGCTATGATAGTTACCGTGTCATATATCGTGATAATTTTTTATAATCACCTGGTATACTTAACTTTGAAAGCGTTTTGATTTACTATTTATTTAAATTCATTAGATTAATATATTTTTACATTTATTCATTCTGAAGTTAATCATTACGGATTACTGTTTTTAATATAAAAGTTTTTTTTTTTGTATTTAACTCCTTAGCTAATAGACATTAGTTCTCTAGGATTCAGTACGAGACGTCCTTGAAACTGCTAGGAGTTAAATTTTATAATTTTTTCGCTTCTATGTTCATCCCTAAGAATATTAACAGAAATTCATTTTTTGCTTATAATGAGGCAAAACAATGTTTTATGTAACCTCCTTTCAGAGCTACAGCTTGGTTTGCGTTTATTCGCAATATCAGGAATATTGCGCTGGAAGAGGAAATCCACAAGTTGGAGGAAACCGTCAGGTAAGAAGAACAAATGAAATTAACTTTTGAGCTTCGTCATCCTCATTTTTGTATCAAATTTTTTGATTTATTTTTTTGTTCACCTTTATTTGCAACCTAATTTTTTCCTTCCTTTTTTTTCAAGAAATCTAAAACGAATATATTCGCTTTATTTAAACTGACTTTATAAAAAACACGAATTTTAATTTGAAACAAAAACTGAAGGAATAACACTTTAAATTTATTAATTAATCATAAAAGTATTTATAAATAATAATTTATTTTTAGCGACAGAAAAAAAACCTAAGCACCCTTGATGTTTAACTCGAATATCATTCTTTGTCTATCTTTAATGGATTGCTTCTAATTTTGAAAACATCATTTATTTAACGAAGAATGTAAAACGAAATCTTTTATGAGTTATAATTAGGAAGCTATCTTTTAAAAGTTATACATTTTTTTTATAACTTTAACCAATTTGGGCGAGGCAATTTAATCTTCAACGTCAGCACTATATCATCTTAAGTACTGAGTTAAAGATATTTCCTGTCTTTCAAATACTATAAAAACTGTTTTCTCTTGATAAAATATATATTTTTCTAAGAAATTGCATTATAAGGCTGTAAAGTGTTTGTCCTATGACACTAGAAAATTCCTAAATAAAAAATAATTTTCAAGAAAATAAATGTTTTATCTATCTTATTTTTTAAAAAATATTTTTGAAAATGCGATTTTATTATTTATATAAACGGAAAGAGTTTTTTTTTTATGAAAGGTAAGAAATTTATTAATAGAGTAAAAAAATTATTTGTAGGAATTGTAATTTTGATTGCTTTATATCTATAGAAGCATAATAATTAATCTCCTTAAAGCATATTTTTAAATGCAGCTCAGATTTTTCATCGACTCTATCTTCTTCTGTAACCATTATTAAAAGCATTATTTCAGTGTATTATCTAAAATAATTTTTAATTGAATTTTAACTCTTTGAAGACATATTGTTCTTAACTTTTTAAAATATTTTCTAAATTGCATACATTTTTGCATACATCTTATTTATATATATATATTTTCATGCTGTCGTTAAGTTAAAAAATAATTACAAGATAAAAAAAAATGTAATATATAGTCAAAAATATTATAAAATTATTAAAGATTGAATTCTTTGGTTTTTAAGCAAATTGTTAAGGTAGAATTTAAACAGCATAAAAACATGAGATAGCATTCAAATTTGTCTGCATTTGCTTTAGATGTTAGTAAAGTACTAAATCAATAATTTTTCAATATTTTGATGAGGAATTCGGAAATTACGGGTCATCAGAAATTAAAATTTTAGGATCGAAAAATAATATTTTTTTTTACCTACTTTGAGAGTAATTATTGTTTGTAATTGGATAAATCCTTTATCATAAATATGTAAAAAAATTAATTAAAATGAATAAATGTTAATAGTTCCTTCAGCATTTGTCAGCCTATGTAGAATTACTTTTGCTGTATCCCTTAACCACATGTATTTTTATTGTATATAAGCAACTTTATATTGAATGAAAATATATTCTGCATTTTAATTTTTTTCTGTCTTGTATGAAATTATCGGCTCAAAATAAGGTAGTCGATTAATTCTTAGTTAGAAAGAATATGGAATAAAAGTAAAATGAATTTTAGTTAAATGTATTGATTCACATTTTTTAATTGATTTTAATTAACAAATCAAATTGACATTTATAGTTCTACTTTCTAACTGGAATCGAAGAATTTCACCTCATTTAAATAGTCATTGTTTCCATGAGTAATTCTAAGTCATCTTACAGTTGTTGAAGATTTTCTATTGGAAAATAATTGATTTGATAGACGGTTGCATCGAATGATGAAATTGCAGATTTATAGAACAAAATTACTGTAAGGATTCAATTGCCGGTTGAATTATTTTTTCAGTTGCCAGAGGTGGAATATCATGATGAAAGGGGTGGTATGGTCAATGCACCTCGTGTGGCTAATGATTCAGCAGCAACTCACAGCAGCACTGTTTCTGTTGTACAGTCCTCATCAGCTCCTGCTGTCCACAGTGACAGTGGCACCAATTCGGCTGAAGTAAGTAATCAAAGTAAAATATATAAATATATCAAAAATTGAAGAGATATTAAAGAAAATATTTTTAATGGTAACTTTATAAGCCAAGCAAAATTATACTTATATATGTTATTTTATACAGAATTAATTCAGCTGACGGAATATTTTAAATTTTGATAAAGTAATTTTGTTATTTTTTTGCTTTGTTTCAATTTGAAGCACCGTTTCGCAATGTTTCAAACTAATTTTTGTTAGATTTATTTGAAAATTTTATATCATATAATTTATAATAATTGTAAATTCCAAGGAATAATCTTTTTTCTTAAGGAAATAAAATCATTTCAAATAATAATCTGTTAGCATATGAGGAAAATGTTAAAATATTCCAACTTCTAAAGTGAATTCTATATTATTACTTAAAGCACAAGAATTAAACTTTCTACTCAGATTAATGAAAATAATATGCTTAAGGATTAATATATTCGAAGTTTATATATATTTTTTGAAATTTAAAATTATCAGCACAGGTGCTTTACATGCTGAGGAAGAAATTCAACAGATAATATAAAACCCTTCAACAATTTTGCTGCTTATACAAGATAAAGTTTGAATCAATATTTATTGTAAACTTTTCAGTAACTAATTATTATAAAAAGAAATATAACAAATAAAATATTTTGCAGAATTTGTAATTTTTTGTAGTGTTTTCATGTCTATTTTGAACAGTTAAATAAACAATTAAACAAATTCTAAATTACAATTGTTATTTTATTTCAGCAAATAAAAATATATAATAAAATATTTTTTTCATAAATATTGATTCAGCAATATATTTCCGGCCTTTCATATTTTACAGGAAGGCTCTGCTCAGTATCGAAATGCTGAAGACAACAATTTGAGTGAAATAAAAGAAAATGTTCAGGATGATATGGATGCATATAATGCCCTGACAAACCCTCAATGTATCATAACTTTCAGCATTAATTCGGCAGACGGCCAAATATATGATTTTAAGCCATAATCTGGAAATACTTCAAAGTAAGTATAGTCAATGTAAATTTGTATGGTTGAGTGGTCTCAAATCGACTGATCGGGTATGCAACAGATAAGACAATAAACAAATAAGATAATAAGAAATTAAACTGGGATAATGACCATACTTACTTTTTGTGTAAACAGAAATGAACAAAAAATATTTGCATAATTATTATTTAGAGATTACTTCTGAATTTTAAATCAGTAATAAAAATAATTCAGCATTATGCAAACATTCGCTTAGAATGAGGAGCATTTCAAACATCAACAAAAATATAGGAAAATCACTAGACTGCGATACGATTTTCTGGAACACCAATGCCAAAGTATGATAGCACGTATTAAATTTGTTATCAAGTCCCAGTTGTTGCAGTGAAATAGGGCTTACAGAGTGCATGGTGACTTGTTTTTTTCATGAACCTAGTATCAAATTTATGAAGTAAAATAAAAGCCAACGTGGTTCATTGAAAGAGATTCGATTTCGGTATGAGATTATCATGGAATTGAAATACGATTCTATGGATCATCCATCCTGTTGATACAACGTATTTCCTAAACTAATTCATATTAAACTTTTATATCGTGGATAAGAATTATCCTTGTTGATGGAATGAAGGAATTTAGAAAGCGGACGCCATCTCAGATGTTGTCGTTCATGTTTTTGATATCTCAGAATTGTGAAAATTGGGGCGTGAATCGAAACAAAATAATTTTTTTCCCAGCCTTCTTTTTAGAAGGAATTTTATAGAAAACTAGCGGGCGATAGCTTGTTTATATAAGAATGATAGAGAAAATGATATTTATTTTCTTGTCGACAATGAATACATTTATAGAAATTGAATTATATATAAAAGAAAAGTAAAAATAATATTTATTCTATTTTTTTACTTTATTATTCAAGGGCTTTAGGGTAGACAATATTTTTAATTTTTCAGTTTTCAGCAAAAATAAATAAACTTCTAGACTGTGCGACTCGTAAGCTTCCAACATACAACTGACCATGTGTAAAACATGGATTTTCTAGGTTCAATCCACGCACTTGAAATGATTGACTTGTTGAGGGATGCAAGTCGAATGGAGAACTAAAGTCGTTTGAAATTAAAGGGCATGTCGGTGGGAATAATGAGAATGCTTGGAATGAGCACATCTTCTACATTCTACTTTCTATTAAGCATAGTTGCTTCGATTTTTGCAGCATGTTAGTCTTCTGATTCTGCTACGCATGATCGATTAGCATATGAACGTTGTCTTTCGAATCTTTCCTCATGTTTAACTTGAGATTTTGAAACATGTGAATTTGCATATCGTAAACGATCTACTTCATTGCTCGCTTGTTATCCTTTGTTTATTTGAGAAGCTCGAGTTTTATTGATTTCCAAATAAATGCTAATAATTGCACTAAGCCTATAACCTTTGCAGAAGTGCAAGCAATAAATTGGCAAAGTTTTAAAGCAATCGAATGAACGGTATGGCAGCGTATAAAATACGAACAAACCAAAATCTATTTTTATGTATTAAATTATTAATGAAACCTCTTTATAAGAGTTAATGTCACAGCGATATGCCTAGTGTCATTGAAAATCGCTTGATCCTTTCGGTTGAAGCAGATGATTGGTAATTTATACATTTTTTTAACTCCTCTAATTTTACATTTCTTTTTATTCTATATGAATTCATGTGAATATTCGATAACTAAAATTAAACTTTGTTCAGTCAAATGTTTTTCTAATTAATTGTAAAACACTAATCAAGTTATTTAATATACTCTATTCTTTTTATTTTTTGACAGAAGGAATATTCCCTGAAAGAATATTCCTTAAAGTCTTTTGGAAGAAGAATATATCTCAATGTCATGAAGCAAAAATTTCACCTTGAATGTTTTATATGTTAAATATTATGGATTCAGGATCAAGAGCTTTTATTACTACTCAAGCTGAGTCACGAGCTTTTTTCCTGAAAAATATAGAGGATAGCGATCTACTTAGATGTTTTGTCCATTAAACTGTAAAATTTTACATTCTTTATTGATTTTAAAATAAAAAAAGACAATCTATGTGATAATGCATGAAAATTCCCCTGTAGTGTTATGAGATTCTAAAAATAAATTCAAATAAGTGTTAATAATGAAGAGTTACAAAATAAAAGGGTTAACAGCTTGTTCGTGACTTTTAAGCGAATTGTTCATGCATAAAGCATTATTTTAAAATTCTAACTCTATTTTTGGTTAGCAATGTAAACGTCCAAAGAATATGCAGGGTGGTCACGGGAAATTTTGCCGATATACGGACCATTAGCGGTCTGTCCGTTTAAATGATCGAGATGAGATTTTAGGTATTCAGAGGTATGGGTTTGAGATTCTGTGAATGGCAACACAGTGGCGTGCTTGTTTTAGGTACAGAAAATTTTTGAGTCGCAACATCCATCTTTCTCCCTTCCTAAATTCTTCAGCGCATGAAAAACCCTAAAGAGTTTTGGAATGGTAAGCATACCACACTCACACGAGCGCGTTAAAAAACATGTTATGCATGCAGCTCTATGAACAGCAATAAATAAATAAGAATATAAAGAAATAAATATATAAAGAAACTAAAGAAAGAAACACGGTGGCTGTGCATGGAGGAAATTTGCATATGACAGAGAAAAAACACTAGTCACTGATGACAATTCAGATGAGTGAAAAATAAACTTTTATTAGGATAACACGTTTCCTCATGCAATTACATATTTCATACAGGAAAGAGTAGAAAATACAACCGAGCATAACATGACATAATAGATGTTTGCAATCTCACGTTTGATAAAGGTTTTTCTTTCAAATCTGATTAAATTTGTAGATTAACCATATTCACTCTGAATTTTAGAGGCCACGGTGGCCTGGTGGTAAATTCCCGGATTCGGACAGCTTCAGGTTTGAGATATGATTCCACCGAAGAACCGCCGTGTAAGAGGGTCTGGTGCACGTTAAATCCGTCGGGGTCAAACATCCTCACACTGGTGTGGTGTATAAGTTTGGAGAACGGACTGCCAGCTAGGGTGTCATCCTTGTCATCGGACCTCAGCTCATAATTAGAGGTTCTTCCCAAAGTAACCCTAGAGTTGCTTTAAAATGGGAAGTTAATATAACTAAAACATCTAAATTTTAGATATCCACAGAATCAGATTGGAGTTTTTAAGGGTGGGAGGGCTTTTGTAGAGATAGTTTTTGTGTGTGCATTACACATTAGTTTTTGGTGAAATTTTTTGATGGAGAAAATTGGGCGTTACTATTCGAAAATCTCGAGTTTCTATACTATTCATCGAGTCTCAACCGTGAACGCTGCTTTGTTGCTATTCATAGAATGACGTGTTTATACTTCTAAATAACTATAACTGAAATCTTATTTTGGTCGGTTCAACGGATCCGTTAGAGGTCCATATATCGATAAAATTTTTTATCACCTCTCTATATTTTAACTTGTAAAATATTAACACTTTGCACCCGAAAAAGTAATTCGATACATAATTATTCACTTAACATAAGAGCTTGTTTATTGCTCCAATATATATATATATATATATATATATATATATATATATATATATATATATATATATATAAAATAATAATAATTGAAAAATAATAAAACGTCAAAATGATGCACGGTCTTGAATGCTGAGTGAGAGGCACATTCGAGTGCAAAGTGTTAAGGATGAAACTTTTTAATGTTAATTTGTTAACAATTTAAGAAATATAATGTGTTTTAAATGAATGTTTTCCAGAATTTACAATTTGGACCAAGGGGTAAAAGGATAAATGCTTGAAATTTTTTTTTGATTTAAAATATTGAATTAAATATGTTGTCAGTTAAAAATACCATATTCAATAAACGATAATTTTAAATTAATTTATTTTAAACTCATGTTTAGAATCTGTTTGTAGTAATGAGAATTTGAAAGAATTTTAAATGCAAATACATAAAATTAATTAACTAGAAAAAAAGCTCATAGCTAATATTCTAAGGTTTTTTTTCAACGAGATTTACTTATTTGACTTTTGTAATAGAATCTCACAAAAGAAATATTATCAGTATTTGTGACACCATTTAAAACGACACTTTTGAGCCATGGTTTATTGTTTAAAATGTCCTAGTAGCATCGTAGTTAGTATATCATAGTGTATTATTTACTTAGCATTGTGAAAATGATAAGTTTATTTAAACCAAATATATTTGTTGTAACAACTTTTCATCTACACATATCAAGACAGAAAATGTGAAAATTCTTTTGAAATTTTTTTGGTGAATCGAATTAAATAATATATATTCTTAGATCAAGAAGATAGATTTGTAATAGCAAGAATTGTTTTAATTTAAATTTTTATTTCTAAGATATTTTAAGTCATTTATTTTTTATCAAGAAATGATAAAATTTATCATCTCATTCGTATTCCTACAATTTTAATTATTTTATTTTTAATCATCATCCAAAAGCCATTAAAAATTAGCTGGCATAGTTTTTTTCTAACAGTTTTTCGAATAACATGCAATTGCCATAAAAAATATACAATTACTTAAAATTTGCTCAAATTAATAGCACTTAAGTTTTTAAGCTCGGCAGTTTTTCTCTGCATCGCCAAATGTAGATTTTTAAAAATATAGACAAAAGTATTATTTTATATTTGTAACATATTCAAAAAACAGGATAAATTTAATAAATTTAAAAGTAAAGATGCGTTATTTTTATAAGTAAAAGTATATTTTCATAGTCTAAAAATGAAATGAAGTTCAGTAAAATTAAATTACATTAAAAGTTTTATATTTAGTAATTTTAGAAATATATTACGAATCAGTATAAAATAAGTAGGAGGTGGAAAAAATATGGTAATATTTTTCCGAAACATTAATTAATTCACATGCTTAAGATAATGACTAATTGTTTTTTCAATTCATGGTGTTTAAAATACAATTGATAACACATAGATCTGAAGCACGCTATCTCAAGAAGAAGAAGAAGAGGGAAAGAAAAAAAAAATCTTCTCGACGTTAGCCAACGTAAAGCCAGTTACGAATTCGTGAATTCGACAGTGGCAACAGATAGTCTTCTTATAGGAATCTGCCTAAATAAAGAAAACTTCATCTATATTTTTTGAAAAAAATCAGGAAATTTGACGTTTGAAAAAGACTCTAAATTCATCCTTGGATTTCCACATCTTCGAAATATACCCAGAAAAATTTGCGCTCAAGTTTGAGCACGAAGAAAATTAAATCCACTTCACTTCCGGAAACGAAACATGTCTTTAATCACAAATCGTAAAGGAATTAAAAGCCTCAATCTGTCTCTGAAGGATAATTAAAAAAAAAATTATAAGAATTCCTAAACCTACTTCAAGTACCTTTAACGGTAAGTAAAAAAAGAAATAAAAAGAAAACAAGACAGATTTCTTATATTAATCAACGCATTAATGACTGAAAATTCATGCTTCCAAGAAAATTCAAATCCTTAAACGTAGATTATCGCAACATTTCCCATTTGAAATTCCACATTTCTTATCCCTTCGATTCTAGAGACCACGTCGGTGTCATGTTGCTTATTTTTTCAAATTTCCTTTAATTATATAATATAAAGTTTATCAAACTTTTTGGAATTTTATGCCACTTACGCAAAATTAAAAAAACATATATGCCACATCATAAAAAGATTTTCCAATTAAAAATCATTGCATCCTTAATGAAAAGCATACTTAATCAAAGAAAGTAATGTGCATAGGTTGTTCAGTAAAGAATGGTAATAAATAATTAATGAAAATAATCACCAGTACTTATCCCCAAATTTGGATGGTTTTACACAAAATACTTCCTATTATATGCAATAAATAATAAAAAATGTAAATATTAATTAATTTTGAAATCAGTAAAGAGAGAATATAAATAATGGCGAATTTTAAGATTTGTAATTGATGAGGATTAATGCGACTCATGATCCTGTTACATCTTAAGCAGTATAGATACAATGGATTTTTGTTCACATTTATTTATAGGCTAAATCAGATTCAGAACGTAATCTAACCTAGTTCAATACCATGTCCTAATATAATTTCGAAATTATGAATTATTGAATGGCATTAAAAATTTATTCACTTTCTTAGGAATATGTTTATATTCTTCTTTTTTTCGAAAGATCAAAATTCGTATAAGTGATACTTTTAGGATCATCCAGTAGATTTCTCTTATACAAAAGATCTAAAACTTATCACTTCCTGTAATTCGATTGTTACCTAGTGTAGTGTCTATTAAATTATTTTCCCCAAAGACACAAAGCTCATATAGCCAGTATTATCATTGTTATAGAATCTATGCAATTGTAACTTGGGGAAGTTATTTATCTGAATAATAGGGATTAAATAGAAAGTTAAAAGGTGAGCCATTTTGTAATTATTTAAATATTTTCGGCAGAAATTTTACTGATAAAAAAGTAATGTCTTAATCAGAATAGGATAATCATAGTTTAAAAACCCCTTTCATAATATTTAATTCATTTTTAAAACTAGTAAAATAAAATAAAATTTTTTGACAATTATCTTAGTTAAAAAAAAGCAAGAACATTTCTTTGTAAATAGAACAAAACTTGACTTGCATATTTAACAAATCGATAACGAGTTTGATTAATTCATCAGTAAGATTTATGAGGAGATATGTTCAGCCCCCTTTTTTTTCATATTTGTACTGATTCATTTGCTGATCAGCATTCCTCTGTAGTTATAAATAAATTACATCAGACCTGATGAAATTTCGACATGACCATATTGTTGAAGCTCGTATAATGGATTCTTTTGTGGGCAGGTTTAAAGTAGATTCTTTATGTGGCTCGAAGAATGAAGTTTATAATTATAACTGCATTTATAAAGATTGGAAAAACTGCATTTGACAAATATTTGTAGGGTCTTCTATTTGTAAATAATTTTCTATTTCTAATTGTAAATAAGAAAACACTGCATAGGAAGCACGTCTAAAACTATAACTTTCATTATTGAACTGAAGATTACGTTCTAAAAGCATCAAGGAACAACGAGCTGAACTCTAGAAAAAAGGTATCGCCGAGTTATTATTTCCCAACCATTCATCAATGCTAATTAAGAGGAAAAGATGATGCCAGAGTCATAAAGCCTGAACTAAAAATTATTGGAAGAAGGCATTTGGCTCCCTAAATCCAGCAGTTTGGCCGAATTTCCTTCTAATGATTGCAATTCTAAAATTAAAATCCGGATTCTTAGCTACCAGAAATGAAACATGGCAAAAATGCTAGTTATAGTATACGTAGGAGTATCCAGCTATTCTGAACACCCAGTATTAATTAATTAAGTTTAGATCTCATAGGCAAGGTTACATGATCATTTAAAGTGACCAAGTTTACACCATGGAGAAATTACGTTCCATAATTTTGATGTTATTTATGAAGATGATGAACTCCCTGTTCATATGTTACGGTTAGAATTAGTTTCCTGCACCATGACGATGTTTCCTGTTTGCATGGTAATGGTAATAATTCGATCCCAATATTATTGACTCTTTTTGCCCAAAGTTGGAGATTAATGTTTGAAATGCCTCTTCACATCCACCCATAATTAAAGCAATTTGTCATTATTGTGCAAAAAAAAAAAAATAGATTCAAGATTCCTCCACAAGTTAAACAAAACATTTTTGTTCATTCTGAGAAGATCATAAGTGGACTGAAAAATAGCATGATATGTTTTTTTTTTTGAAAAATATTTTCGTTTTTTTCAGCTTTTGTTCATGCAATGGTTTTCTGATTTTTCAGTTTTACATTTGTTAGATTACATTCGCGGTAATTTTCATTAAATTATAGCATCATTTACTTTTTTATCTGTGAAGATGACATACAGTTCTGGTTTCTACAAATTTAATGCTAATGAATATTATAAGATTTTTGATAAATATTTCTATTTCTTTCCACCTCCTACATTTACAAAAATTTTTGCTAGATTATATTCGTAATAATTTTCATTAATTTCATCATACATTATCCTTTAATCTACCTCTGGACTAACCGTATTTTACTTTAATCATTGAAACTGCATTGTTATTAGAAACAATAAATAAAAAAAATACAACAAATTTAATGCATGATAACGAAAATTTGATTATATATTCAGAAAAAATGAAAAATATTCTGAAACATCAAGTAGGATTTTTCGTGCCAAATTTTACTTGAACGAATACAGAGACAATTGAAAATATAATTATTCTTTTTTGATTCAGTTCATTTAATGTACCAATCTGAGGCTTGGAAGTTAAATATGCCATTTGTAAAAAAGAATGACAGGTACTAAAAGCATTGAAATTAATAAAAATTTAAACCAAGACACTCATATTTATTGTTTTTAAGGATCGGAGAAAAATAATCTCGAATAACTTTTAATATTTATTAAGAACATGTCTTTATGGATAAATATTATTATTTTTTTCATTAGTGAAATTTCATTATACGAGTTTCATTTTTTCATTGCATGCAGTTTTTTTTGCACATTACTCATTTCACATCTGTTAGGATTTACTAGATACATATTTATTTACATTTTGATTTCATGTTTTAATTCGTTATTCATCTGAATCCTATTGTAATTTCATTAATCTTAAATGTTGTGATCGGTGCCAATATACTACTTGATGTTTTATGTCATTCTTAGCTGAGATAGATATGTATTTGTTGTAAACAATCAATAAAGATGTTTACTGAAAAATATAAAGGTGTATGTCAGTTATTGTGATACTTTATTTAACAAAATATATCGCGAAAATATAAAACCTATAATTTTCAGAATATATTTATTTTAGAAAAAAAATGGCATTTCATAAATACTACAGTAAAATAGGCTTTTGAATAAAGGAAAATAAAGATGTGGAATTGCTACCTGATTAAATTGAACTAGCGTGAAATATTAGGAATTATAGATTGTTACAAATTAATAAATCTATTTAATTCTGCCTAATGTTTTCTCAATATAAAAAAAAAATTCAACATATATTCAAAACACCATTTGTGAAAAAATAGAATGTCACTAAACGAATGTACACATAGTTATCTCTTAAAACTAAATGTTATCTATGTCGTTGAAAGATAAATCAAAATTAGCATTTGATTTTTTTTTACTTGCAATCAAATTAATTTTAGCGATTAGAAGGTTTAATTACAGTCAAGGCCTTTGATTTGAATCGACATATAGCGCATTCTCAAGAAGATGAATATTTAGAAAAATATAAAAACATGAAAAGGGGATTTAAAAAATTCGAGAAACCTAATTGCTGAAATTATTATAATAAAAATATATCGTATTGTTTTGTAATAAATTTTTATCTGAAAAATAAATAGAGGTGGGATATTTATATAAAGATTAACACAGTACAAGTTATTTACAGATACAGATTAAAATGCAGAATAAAGCATTCCACATAACTCTAAAGCATATTATTCTATCATTATATGTAAGCATTGGTGATAAACTCCGTTATTAGCTTTTATTTAAATTTCTTTAACTTTTTTAGGGAACTTGAAATATGATAAAACTGATGTTCAAAAGTGTTTAACTATTGATAAAAGTATAATTGCATTTGAAATTGACTTTTAGTAGTCACAGTCACACTTCAAATGACAAAATCTCATTTAACACTAAAACAAAGGCGAACTACAACATTCTAATGAGGAAGTTCCAACAGATCCTATGACGTTATTTCAGAGCGAATATCTTTAAATTCACTGTTTAATGGTTTAAAGGAAAAACAAAAATTTATTTGAAAAAAAAAATTGTTCTCGAAAGAAGAATGTTTTATGATAGAGATATAATCAAGAAAATCCTCAGCTTGTGTAAGAATTATTAAAAAAGATTTATCTGCAAAATATTCTTAGGTTTACATAGTTACTTCTTCCTAGTCGAAAATTTCAAGTAAAAAGTAGTAAATTATGACATTATTTATGAATGATAGAAAACTGTAATAAAGATTTTTTTCTAAACGACTTCCATATCTAAATAACTTCCATTTTCAGCATCATACTTGCTTAATGTATTCTATACTATTATTTAAAATGTTCAAAATAAAACTTAAACTTTGGTAGATGTATCAGATTTTATGAAGGAATATAAATTATTTTATTGTTGCATATATTGTGTTTCAAGAAAAATAAAATAATTTTTATAATTTTCTAAAACAATTGATAGTGCTTTCCATACTTTTTATATCTTAATCCAAATCATATTTTTTGCAAGCTCAACAATATTTTGTTAGAAATCCATGGATGAGTTGATAGAATTAAAATGAAATTGGAAATATTACATACCGAATTATTTTATTTGATGACAAACTAAGATTTTCTTCTTGTCACTCATTTCCGACTAAAAAAAACTGTAGTGATGTTGCCAAATTAAGGAAATGATTTAAGCTTTCTATATTTTTCCCAAAAAACATTTTGAAGTGAAATTTTAATATTACTTATCACTGTTTCAAAAATATTCCACAATCCAAACGTTTTATATTTATTGTATAAAATAAAGCTTTCATAACTTCATGGATATAAACTTAATTAATTTAATAATAATATATTAATTAATATATAAAATCATTTATTTTCGTTATGATCCAGATATTACACAAAATATCTACCTTGCTACTAAATATAGAGAAAAATCAAACGAATAGCGATTTCGCATTAATTCTGTAATTTATTTTTGAAATACTTAATATAACGATAATTTAAAGAAATGACCTAAATTCGAAAGTTAAATTCCAAAATCATTTTCACAGTTTTTAAATTTTATTACTGAAGATTTTAACTATTTTTTTTTAATGAAGAGGGAAAGATTTTAGATTTTTTTCTATTTTATATTCTCCCCCAAGAGAATATTGGAATCCAGTTGATGGCAATTATTGCACTTCCTTTAATGTCAGTTGCAATCGCATATCATTTTTGAAGTCTGTAGACATTACAAAAGAATGAAATTGTTATATATACAAAAAAGTCTGTAGATATTACAAAAGAATAAAAATATTATATATACAAAGATAAACATTTCGCAATTCGCAGATTTTTTTTTCATTTAAGATGACCATGAGGGCATGCATTGCTTTAATTGCTCTTTCTAGAACCATTTCAGCAAAAGTTCGTTCTGCACATGAAATAACCGCACTTCAAATCTCTTGTGATTTTTGTTTTGAAATTGGAGAAAAATTCCTATTCAAAAACATCGTCTTTAACTATTGTGATTTTAACTATAAGTTCTATCACCGAACAGACCTCTGATAGTTTTAGAATGGGTGGTCAATCAGAGATCATTCGTGGAACCTAATTCACTGCTGCCTAATTAACAACTAATCAAATAGATGAGTAGCCTTCTAATAAGATTTCAACTTTGTTCAGAGGAATCTATTTCGAAGCCCGATTCCATTCAAAAACATCGGGTTCGTGAATCTGGTATACGTTAAATTTGTAAACGTCAGTTTACGAAGTCTGGATAGGGAAATGTCACTTTTGTCAATCTAATTAGAGATTAAAAATACGATGTCAAGTTCCTGTGTTTCTTTGAAATGAAACATGAATAAACACACTGATAAAAATATATTTAGATATTAATGAAAAGTGTCATGATGACCATGTTTGAGCATATGCATATAGAGGCGATTTATTATATAGGTTCAAATTTTTCTTTCGATAATTCAGAGGATTATTCCTTACAATTTAAATTTTTAACGATTTTTACTTTGTTAAACATTTATTTATTTTATTTTTACGAAATTGGGAATGACATGTTGATTGATTGCTGTTTTTAGAATACTTCACGAAAATTTTTATAATTTTTCTTTTCTTTGCAATTTTTGACAAAAATTTTCATAAAAATAAAGAATATTAATTGAAATAGCAGTGAAGTGCTTTCAGGTTTCTTTTTCCTCTATCCTTTTGATTTATTTTCTTCTTTTATCTGTCTCAAACACCGGTTCTATTTGAAGTTATATTTTATTTTAGGATATTTTTTTCTGCTTCATACTTGCGTGCTTTTAGCATTTAATAATATTTATTTTCAATCACCTTACATAATAAAGATATGCTTATTAAAGATATATCTAAAAAACTTATTTAAAACTAACTAAAGACCCTAAAGCTTTTTCTACATATTTATTTCGTAAAATCTGTGTTTGCTTTTAATAACTTTCATTTGCTTTTGAAAAATTACCAATTACTTTTTAAATTGATAATTTAAACAGTAAATACGACTTCTGAAAAAGTATTAGCATGCATGACAAAAATGAAGATTAGATATCATATATAGATACTCTTTCCTACCTTACGCATGGTAGAAAAATGCGTATCGAATGTAGAGTGAACTCATTAACCACTTAACTGTTTTATTTTCTTTATTATCTAATAAGATGACACTTTCTATTTTGGGAATATTTTCTTGTTTGGATTCAAATGGAAATCCATTGAATACTTGACTGATCTATGTATTCGAAGTAATTTTAATAATGAATTATAATCGTTATGAATGGTTTATTTTTTGTCTACAACTATCAAAATTCGATAAATCGATGGACATATGACACTCGGGCAAAACAGTTAAGCTGTTAAATTGAAATCTTAATACAGGTGATAAATAAAATCCATTTTCCAAAGATTGTATTAAAATACAAAATTTCATAAAAATAGTCATGAGTTTTAGTGCATTCATTGCATTTTATTCAGGATAATTTAATGATAATAACGTAACTTGGAAACTTTGAAAAATAACTGTAATTACTGGGTATTATTTGTATAATTTCCTAATTTAATGTGATTAATAAATGACATCCTTTCAGTAATATTCAACGCTTTCTATTCACTAGACTTGTTATTAACACAATGTATCTAAATTAGCTATTTGATGAGGTGACCCCTCCCCACCTATTAAAGTGTGTTTTCGAACGTTTGATCAATTCCTTAATCATGAATTTAGACTTTGAATTTATAAAATTGGAAAAAAAGAGGTTAAGCTTATTCCAACAATTCCTTTCAGATCAGATCCACAGAGTATTCTTGTCAAAAATATAAAGAATTGAATCCCGAATCTGAAGAAAAGAAATTTATAAATTTTCCACGATCCTTTTGTATTTTTCCTTGGCTTTCCAATAAGAATTTCCAAAAGTTTTCATCTGAGATATAGATATTTTTTCTGATGTAATTTTAAAGTGAACTCTGAAATTTGATTTTAAAGAAAATTCAGAAAAACGGAATAAAAGCTTCCTCTTTACCATTGAATTAAAGTAACTTTTGCAAGTTAAAGTAAAAATGAGCCATTGATGCTGTTTCATTCATAATTTAATTTTTGAGTTAAGTGAAACAAATTTTTGTTGTTGTTATTTTTGATGGAAACTAACATTTTTTATTTGCCTTGTCAGTTTTTAAAAGATTAATACAAGTTATTTTATGTAAAGCAGATGGAATAAACGTTGCTTAAAATAAGAAACATTAATATTATTCGCAATATAATATAAATGCATTTTATTCTGAATTTAAGAAGAATTTATATGAAACATTTTAAGAAATAAAATTTGAATTTTTATATTTTTAGTCACAATCATCTTGTATTAATTACTACTCGCCTAGTTCATCGGTAATGCTACTTAAGTTTAATCCCAAATAAATATCAAGAGCACAGTATAAATAATTCCATCGAAAAATTATTTTGAATTTTTTTTTTGTCGTGTGACTATATAAACCAAACTTTTGCGCAGCAGCTTCTGAGGGTAAAGACCCCTGAGCACCCGACAGCAGAAGTCTGACTCCTAGCTCAAATAAAGATAGCACACACACACACTCGCTTGCACAACCCCTTTTTATAGGGGGGCTCATTCACACACCTCGCAGAGAGAACACAAGGATGAGAAAAACCATGCCCGAACCAGGACTCGAACCCGGAACGCCCAGATCACGGGAAAGACGCGTTACCCCTCGGCCAGGACGCCGGCAAACGTTTTTTTATGACAGTTATTAAAATTGTGTTATTTTAATAATGTTACATCTCTTCTGTTTATCGTATGCACGAGCTTTTTAATGAACAGGCTAATGAAAGGATTCAAATTTCATGACATCATAGTTATCATACCTTTAAAAATTAGCCTCTCAAATATTTCAAAAATATCATTCTTTCTCATCATATAAACTAGGCAGATCTTTCTTCATTTAGTTTTCAGTATTAAAAAAAATATCAATCAATTAATATTTGATGATTCGATTAATATTTTATTAAAACAATCTAACAATTATTTTCCCTCTAAGATGTCTGACAGTTTGCTGAAAAATATTAAAATCTCGCTTAATTTCAATTAGTGAAAATTAAATTCTACATTTGAAAAATGTCTTCGATGTACTTATTTACATGCACCAAAGTACATTTGTAACAAATTTTATAGTGTTGGTCAAAATTCTAAATAGAACTATATTTCTAGCCTTATCTAACTACCAAAATTTATTTGAAAATTTCCTTAGTATTAGAAAGAAAACCTAAAGTATTGTTTTCATAAATTTCCAACAATCACTTTTAAAAATTAACATGGCTATTCAGAAAGAAAATTTATCAGATTGTAGTTTTTCTTATAACTTGCCAAAACATTAATAATCCAGCTTCTGTTTTACTTATTTGCCAACCCTGTCTATCAGCTGGTCAGCTAGAGATAGTGGTTTAATTATTTTCAATTAAAGCTTTTATGCATATCTTAGCTTTCATGATTCCAACAAAAAGATATTTTAAAGCATAAATTTGTAACAGATACCAGTGCCCTGGAATTTTCAAAGCTTTAAAGTTGCTCTTATTATTAAGTATAATGCCGCATTGAAACGATACAGTTGACTCTCCATGGCCGAATGGTCATAGCGATGGTCTATTAATGAAGAGATCAAAAGTTCGAATCCCGCAAGAGACAATGCCATTCACAGTTTCTGTAAATATTTAATTCCTTGATTTTATGTTTTCATTTATTTCATGTTCCAGAAGATTCTGGACATTTCTTTAGTTTACCAGATAAGTGTTCTGGACTGTTCTTACTGCCACCAGAAAAGGATTCTGGAACTTTCCCTGTTAGTATAAAAGCAGAAGATCTGTCAGTCACTGTATTCTGAGTTCAGAGTTGAGTTAATAAATTGGTTTTGTTCTATTTCTTGTGTGTGTCATTGAGTCCCACACTAGAGTACCTACGTGACAATATAATCAATTTTATAGCTTCAAATCTAAATCCCATGACATCATAATACTACTAAAAGCATAACTTTCCGATTAATTTATCTTTGAACAATTATTCATTTTAAAAACTATACAAATGTTAAACAGAATTTACTTTTCTTAATTTTTAGCATTATAAAAAACTCATGCGATTAAGTAATTAATTAAACACCCTAAAACAGTTTAAATTTTAGGGTAACAATGCAAACTTTAAAAACAAATATGCAAAATAATTTTGAAACATTGCAAAAATTCATGAAAAAGTTGCAGGATTTTTAAATTTGATAATTTAAAGACAATTTTTTAAATTTTAAAATAGTGTGAAAACTATTCTTGAGCAGCATTATTTTCGAGCGTTAGTTTTAGTTAAAATGAAGTTTTAAAAAAATTACTACCAGATGTTAAATCTTACCTTCCAAAGTATATCTGTGTCAAATTTGGTCATTCTTAGTTTAAGGGTCTTAAGAAACACTCACATTCATTTTTATTAGTAGTAGGGGCTGGAATTTATTTTTTATTTTAAATGGAAATAAAAATTACTATAACAATTTTTTTTAAATTTATAGAGGTATTTACTAATTATCTAAAATATGACCAGAATCTTTTGCAAAACTCAAGCCAGAAAATTGTGACAAGCAAATTTTAATAACTAGAAACGTTTATGGATTTTCATAAGCAATTTCTAGGCATTGGAATTAAAATTTTCATAATTTTTCCTATTAATAGAAAATTTATTGTAAAGATGAATCGTTGTTATAGCAACAGAAGTTTTCTTTTTAAAGATTGATGAGATTTAATTAAGTATGAATATGAGTCATTTGAAGCAAATAATTTTCATTACCAAATGACAGATTTTGCTATATTAATTTAAGTAGTTTAAAATTTCGTCCAGTTTCATGAAACACCCTACAAAAAGAATTAAATTGTCTACCGGAATTCTATTTCAGTTTATGGTATAATATTTTCTTCCCTTTCTTATAACCAAATTCTTCTTCTCTTCTTTCAATCGTTCGCGAAATTTTATTGTGAAATTATAATATATGAAAAGAAATTTATGGCCAAATATTAATTAAATATATAATTAATATTTGAATTAAATAATTAAAAGAACATTTTAATTTCAAAATAGGAAAAAATAAAGATATCTTTGACTATAACAATTAATTTTTGATTTCATTATGAAGATTTTAAAATGCATTCTAAAAATATATAAGCGTATATTGAGCTGCTTGCACTGTAAATTTCAAAAATGTCCCAAGTAAAATAAGATATATAATTATGGTAATAAATTAGCCATGCTTTTAATTATTTAGAAAGAATGCTTTTTATATTTTTATTTGATAAATTAAGATTAAGAAATTTTAATTTTTACTGCAGTAGAAGAATTGTATATTTGGATCGTTAAAATTCTCTGAATTATATGAAAAATAGAGTGGCTTTGTTTTTTTCAAAAATAAGTTATGACAAGTAAGAAAAATACGTTTTATAATATATACTTTTAAATAATTATATTAGTGTAAACAATGATTATTGTCATATGTAATTAAAAATTAGACCCATATTTGGAAAAAAAGGAATTGACAATTATTTTCGATGAATTTTCCTGCAACTCTGAAACATTATTGAAATTATCTGACTTATCATGTTTGTAAATATTGTCACAAAATATATAATTGTAGACACAGTATGGCTTATTTCTAAAGATGGAATAAAGACTAAAAAAAAAGGCTCACACTTTCACTTCAAAAATAATGATTATATTAAAATACATTCGAAACAATTAATTCAAACGTTAAATCTTACACATCAAGCAGAAATTCTGGAATTTTTGAAAATGTATAATTTTAAAATGATGATATGCAAAAATATGTTGCTCCTTCGTTATCATATCAGTAAAAAATATGCCTATGCAGACCTTCTATTATCGAGTTAACAATTTCTGTTACATATTTAATTACTATTTTCTTTAGATATGATTGTCCTAGATGAATTAACGAAGATTTTTTGTAGTTAATCTCATGTGTATTGGTATATTTTGAATGTAAATATAAAGAAACGTTAAACGTTTCTCCTTGCAGCTGGATGTCTTCTATCGATAATGCACAAGAACATTCAAATGAAAATTTAGCACTGAAATTGGTGTGAAATAAATAGTGATCCCTTATACGAAATAAAAAATAATGAAGAAGAAACTATTAAGAACAACAATTGAAGTGGGAATTTTATAAATCAGCAGATCTCAGTTTATGAACCTTTGCTACAATTCAGAATAATATATTGCAAATTAAATACCAATTTTGCAATCTCATGACTGCATAATTTTTACGAACACTCATTTAACATTACTAATTAAAAACAGATTAGTACAAATGGTGATATAATAACAGAAAGAAATCTATTGTCAAAAAAAATGTTAACAGAAACAAATTAAGTAATAATTCAGTGCTATCCATATACGCGCTTATAAACATTTTCAGATTTTGTTTGGAATAGAATGTTTGGAATTCACATATATGAAAATCCAAACCAAAAGTTAACTGAACGCCAAACGAATTTAATAAACATCGACAAATAAATGTTACACAAAAAAAAGTTTTTTTTAATTTAATTTTTTTTTAAAGTTTGGTTTACTTGCATCTAATGAATTTAAGATTAAATAATGGAAGTATAGAAGTTTTATTTCTTACAAATTTTGCATATTTTTTATCGTTATTGCATAACATTTTATTCTGTACTAGCCGCCTTTGGTGACCAGCCGGTTCGCCAATCTTAATGCACGTTAAAATTTTAATAATTAAATATTTTATGGAACTCCCATTTTAATTGCTTCTTAATTAAAATATTTTAAAACTTCAAATTTTAATAGCCATATAATTCACTCATAATATTATAAAGGCCTTCAGCCATAACGTAATAGGTATCTCTCTAATTTTTTGTTAGCTCCCGTAGAATTTATGCTTTAAATTAAAGTGGAAATGATTAAACTGCAATTAATATAATAATATTTTTTTTACTGAAACGAAGCATTTTTTTAAAGATATGAGTATTGAAAACAGAGTCGCTGAGAATTTCAACCTTATGAGCATTATAGAATATTTTTCTTAATTTATATAATATCTCAAGAAGTTTTCAACAAAATTTTCACAGATTCATCATGAATAAATCGATTAATTAACAATTTTTAGGTTTTAAATGCATCAAACACTAAAAGATAAACAGAATCGTTTGAAATTATCTGTCGAAAACATATTAAGCCTTCAAAACCAAGTCCGTATCAAGTTAAAAATAGCTGTCAACAATCAGAACACAATGCGCATGCGTGAATTTTCACCTCCAATTATGGTAATGCAAATGCGTGAATTTTCTACTCCAGTTGGGGTAACGCTATGCTAAGAAATTTTTAACTTCCTTTATTATATTTTATTTTTATTCAAAAGTACTTCAGAATGAATCTGAAAGATCGATTAATTAACAATGTTTAATTTTAAATGCATCAAACATTAAGGAAATAAGCAAAATCGTTTGAAATAAGCGGCCGAATATTTGTTAAGCCTATCCTCTTTAGCGTGGGAAAAAAAAACTGAAGCCTTACTCATTTGGCGGTGGGGAAATGAAAAGATTTTTTGGCCGGAAACAGTTTTTAATTAATAATTAAAATTCTAATTAAAAATTCAAAAAAGTGATCCCAGGTGCACATTCCCCACCTCCAAGGTATGCACGTGTCAAATTTGGTAGCTGTAGGTCGAACGGTCTGACCTGTAGAGCGCCAACACACACACACACATTGAGCTTTATATAAGTATAGATTAAAGAGTTGACAAAAATTTTAAATCTATGTTCGATGCATATCTTGAGTTAAAAACAAGCGACATGAAATCAGGACACATGAGAAACGAATTCTTCTATTCATTTCAAATTAATCTATCATTTGTAGGCATTTTCTATCAGGTGGTTGATTATATTTGCATTTTGGTGTAAAAGCGCGGCCTCGTGTTTATACATCATAATGGTCGTACTTCCAGAAAGGCATTTAAGGTATCATCTAAAATTGTTTGCTCACATGCACGCATCGAATAAAACAAATTGCATTAAAATATGTAATTGAATCATTCCAGTAAGGGGGGGGGTGATCTGCTGGTAAGGCTTCGTCCTCGAGGTGGAGGGTTTTAAGTTCAAAACCCGATTCCACCAAAGAAAAATTGTGTAAGCAGGTCCGGTGTGCATTAAATCCGTCTTGGCAGAACTTTCCATCGCTTTTATGGTGCGGAAGTTAAGATAGGAGGTGCCAGCTCAGGTGTCCTCGTTATCTGATAGCGGTTCAAAATTACGAGGTCCGTCCCAAAACAGCCTTAGTGTTGCTTTAAAACCGGACGATAATATATCTGAATGGAGCTGAAAGTGTTATTCCAGTACTGATATTCGATTTTTTCTTTTGTTACACAAACTTTCTTTCTTCTTTTGCTATACTTCTTTCTTTTTTGTTATACAAAAACACCATATATCATTTTCCAGAATACTCTTATGAAGTTACTATTCGACTAATGTTGTATTAACTATCAGTTGAAAAAATATTGAGTGGTATTCAAAATAGGTTTTTATGAAATCTATAGTTTTATGATAAAAATTAACAATTTATTTATTATTTTTATCAGCAAAATATTTTTTACTTTCTTTTATGTGGATTCAAATAAAATTCAGAACGAAATACGTCAAGGAATCGACTATCCATTTGGTCTGTACTTTTGATTCCATGTAAACGCGATAATGTAAAAATATAACAAATTAGGTAAATGAAATTTGCTTCACAGTTTTAGTATTTAAATTTCTTATCAAATTTTGAATCAAATGCATCAAAAGTTGGACGACTGTCAGTCTGTATTTTCGTAGGTACATTAAAACTGAAATTCTAATACTCACTAACTTAAGTAAATGAAATTTGATAAGGGATTTTGTAATAAGAGTTGTAGCACTACGCCAAGTTTTGGTTACAATCAGGCGGAGAAAAAGTGTCCGAAATTCATATTCGATTTTCGTGTACTTGTGTATTAACCGAATGGCAGAGCTCAGTTAGCGTTAAACTTGTTGACAGCTTTAAAAAAATCATCTAAGCTTGCACAAATGTTTGAATAAATACGCTAGATTGACGCCAAAGATTAATATTTCGGCAATTTTGTTCGCCATGCTAGGTATTCAAAACCTAACTACGGACAGGCAATTTTATGCGATGCCTTAGGAAGGGGGCGGGGATAATAACTTTATTAGAAAGTCCGCAAGATGATTTTGAGGAGACTGTCCCACTGGTTTGCGGTATTTTCACGATGTGTTCTAGTTACTATTTCTAAATTACAACGGGTGTTTTTATGTTAATCAAACAAGGTTTAATTGATTCCCTTTTATACAAAAGATTCGATGAATTCAATGTTTATTATTTCATCTTTACAATTTTGACATAATTTTGAAGATTAAACGCAAAGATTCTTTTTTACGTCACAAAACTGGTATGTTTCAAAGTGAAAAAACCCAATAAAACTCGAAATTGCGTCATCGTCTAAGTATATTTTGCGAAACTTTCATTTATGGATCATAACTTTTATATTTTCTCGTATATAAAGTATATACAGTATATATAGTCTGATATGTATAGTATATAAAGCAAAAATCTCGTAATCATAAAAGAAACTTTTACTCGAGAAATTCAACGAACTCTAACATTTGAGAATGCATATTTTCTTTATGCATTATATTCATTCTTTTTTGGAATTATGTCTGTTTGTCTATGAATAAGATAACCCAAATATGTTTTCTGATAGACGTATTAAATTTGGTATGAGGCGTTGACATTAAATTTGTGATTTTTTTCAAATTTGGAATTTAAATTAAAAAAAGGTAGTCTATTTTTTTTGGTTGTCCGGATTTAAGTGACATCGATAAATACAAAGCGTAAAAAATCCAGATAAATGAAATTTGGTACTCAGATTTAGTATATAGTCATATCATCGACTCTCCGACTCGCCAGAAGGCACACGGATAAAGAAAACTGAATGAAAGAACCGCCACAACACTGGCTGGAGCTATGGTTGAGTCCTAAAGGCCACCACCGGCCACAGTACAACCCTTCCCGAAGGAAGTACGTCCCATCATCCACGGGAGGAGCCAGATCCCCCACCTTCTTGTGTGCCTTACAGGGTGGCGAGATTCAACCACCACACCGGAAGAATCTCATCCTCTTTCCGAGGTGCCTCCCGGGGGTTTGATTTAGTATATAAAATGTAGATTCGTATCCAATTTCAAACGGAATCTGTATATTAGCCCGTGCCTTCACCTGTGTGGCAGTGTAATAACTAAAAGTCGCAATGACTCAAGTAAATGGAATTTATTATACAGCTTTAGAATATAAAGTATGAATTTATATAAAATTTTTAACAAAATTTGGAAATTCGTTGACGCTGATTAAGAAGAAGAAATTGATAACGCCTGTGGTGGGGTCACAGGTGTTTCATGAAGCGTTAAATGTCTTGTACAAACAACTTTGCATATTTTTTCGTTCAGCATGCGCTTTTTGAAGAAGCATTTGAAAAGAAGAGATGATTGAAAAATTCCCTTGAAATAAAATGAGGAACCCAGTTTCTATTAGCACTGATATCATTTTTCACAAAGTGCATCTCTTCGCTTATGATATGACTCTCGTCTGTTCAATACCTTTTCTAGAAATTATCTGTTTCCGCTTTTGAATTTTTAACATTTTAGTCTTCACAAAGTTGCTAATTTCATGACATTGGAATTTGAATTTACTAAAAACACTAGAAAAATTGTACAGGATTGTCCACACTGCACCTATTAAAGCTTGTAATTGTACAAGTTAGGCACCCGCAGTAAAGTTTTATTTATTTGAAAAACTGACAAACTGCCACATTCATTCTAGGCCATAGGATTTATATTTGATTTTTAGTTAATGATATTCTATTGTTTTCACTTTCTTAATATATAAGTTATAACAGTTTTTTGAAGTGCGATCTATTTATTGTTGCAGCTCCGTCGGCTGTTTTTCCTTGAAAATCGAGAAGATTTTTATAGACAACTTTAGGATTCTGGATCTGAAATAAAAATGGTTTATTTATGTAATACAATACCCTCAGGAAATTTTTTTAAACATGAATAAATTATTTTATATTATTTGTTTATTTAATTAATTAAATTTAATTTTCCTTTTCATTTAATTTTTAAATTTTCAATAAAACCTGAAACAATTTCAAATTTTTCAATTTTCAAATTTTCAAAAAAAAATTTTAAATAAAATAATTCTTTTGTTAAAATGAAATTTTCAGAAAAAGGAAACAAACAGAAATTTATATACCGAAATAGAAACCTCGATATTTAATAATCTGAAAGATTTTTAAAATAAAAATAAAATAACTTTAGAATATTTTTAATATTAATATTAATTCGGAATATTTTTAATATGAATTAAGAATATTATATATTTTTTTGAATATTCCTAATTTTTTTTGTAAATTGAAAATTATTTTAGAGCTATTGTCTATGGAAAATCGTAATAAGAAATACCAAAAAGTCCTTTGTTTTCCCATTTAATTTAAAACTACATTACTTTATTAAGATATATCTAAAAAATGCGATGTTAATTATAAATTTAATCTTATCTTTTTGTAACTTATCATTTGAAATTCACTACAATATTCAACATCTAATTTAGTTTTATATTAACAACCTAGTTTTAACATTTTATTGAAATATTTATCTATAAGTTTTTATCCAAATTCAGTTTCATTCAACGGATGCTTGGTAAGAATTTTAATATGCTCTACAAGAACTATGAAAACATTGATGTAGAAAAAAATATGCATTTTGTAATGTTGTATTATTTAATTTTTAATTCAAGCTCCGTCGTTTTCAATCTTGAATAAGCTATCAAATGCTCGAATGTGATCTGCAGTTGATTCATATATATATTGTTTTGCTTTATTTTGACAGACATTAGAATCATAAGCATTGAATTGAATTTCACGTGAAGCCAGGTATTCAATTCAATATTTTTAGACTCATATTTTTAAATTATTCTTTATTTTGTGAATTTGTATTTTTTTTTTTCATTTTACCATACAGTTTAAATGATTTTCGGTTTCAAATTTTAAAAACAAATAATTCTTTTTTGATTAAAGTACAATTAAAGACTTATATTAAAAATATTATTAATCCTCAATTTAATAATCAATATCTTTTTATTCACAAATCTGCATCTGATTTTGCTGATATTGTCCCGAAGGTATTAAAAAAACATAATGAAAATATATCAAATTGTCCATTTGAACAAAACTCCTATTCTTCTTTAAAGAATGCAACAAATCTCTTTTAATTGCTAGAAATGTAAACTTTTGATCCTTTATATTTGATTAAAAACCCTTGAACTTTCTTAAGACTAATCATTAAACAAGTCTTAACTCGAGGAAGTGATGCCTTTGTTAACTACTTTATTCCACATTGTTGCTTTGTTTAATGATTCTCGACGAATACGATTCAGGAAATATTTATTAAATGTTTCTTTTACAATGTTTCAAACAAAATTAAACTTTGATGAAACCCATTTTACTAAGGAAAATAAAAAAAAAATGTTTTTTAATAATTTATGCGAAACCAAATTTAATTATCTTTGAAAGGAGGCTTTTTTATTATATAATTATAAAATATAAATTACAAAAATAGTTGCGAAATTTTGAATAAAAGATTAAACGTGAAAGTTAATTACGAATAAAATATGCTTGCGAATTTTTAAACCCTTGTCTTACTATTTAATTTAGTCTTATAATCTGATGACATTCTGATAGCATTGTTAGAGCATTTCCATTAAAGAGCGAAAAGAATCTCAAGATACTTAGAAGCGGTAAGAGTGGTTTTTAAATACTTTTATCTAACGTTACTAATTTCAAGTTTTTAAGGAAGGGATTCTAATTAGTTTTTCATTAGCATTCTGACTAGGATTATTGTGAAGATTAAAATTTTATTTAAATGCATACTCTCAGTTATAATATATTATTTTAATATTTTCAGAACTTAATTGATATTTTATCATCGAATAAATAAAATATCGAAATCGAATTTTTTTACCAGTGATGGCAGGAGCAAGGAAATTTGCGAAAAAATAAATCTCAATACTAAAAATTAGAAAATAATTCAAACAAAGAATTTCTACTATTGAGTGTCGCATAAATATATTTTGTAACTAAATTATTCCTTTCATTAAATTCATTTAACTTAACTCATTTATTCTTTTATAGTAATTAATACTTTGATTTAATTATTAATTTTATATTTGAAAGATAAGCTTTTTCCGATTCGAACTGATTTGCAAGAAGGGATTAAGAAAAGTAATGATCAGTCTTTTATAGATAATTTTTCCCTCCTTTTGAATGCATTGCAGTGGTTTTGGTGGGATAGTTTCGGTCATCTGAAAAGAAAAATGAAAATTAGATACTGGATTCCACAGATATCTGCTGTATACATAAAATGCTTTATATATGTCATCGTAGGCAAGAAAGAATGCAGATATGGGGCGAAAGATTTGGGAACATAGGCGAGACTCAGATTTCCCCCTCGGCATCTTACATGGTTAAAAAAATGGTAAAAAGAAAATTAATCAAACTTAAATAACTGTTAATTATTGTTTTTAGACTAATTGATGATTTTTTTTAAAAAAAATTTGGTTATTTGAAATCTCTTTCCTTTAGAAATGATAATTTAATATGCTGTCTACCATTGCTGACTGTATTACGAAATTGATATATATCTTTTTTGAACCGTTTCACAAAACTGTATCCATTTACGTGATACTAAAGATGTTTGCACGTTCATCATATATCACTGCTGCCCCAGACATGCCTATCAGTTCCATGACAGCTAATATGTTGCTGTTGCAGTTTATGGCACTTTTCATAGGCAAGCCCGATAGCGATGTCAGCGATTTTTAGCCGAGTTTTAGAGTCTCTTGTTTCAGTAGCGCCATCTAGGGTCAAGAGTACGTTCTAGCTGGCCCTTCTTCAATAGGTGGACTTTATTCATCCATTTCATTCACAGACCTGAATCAGAGGACAATCACTTCTGATCCAGTACCCCCTGTGATATTGCATCGATATGGAGTACTACGGCTACGGATATTGCTTCGACATGGAGTTGCGGCTACGACAGCTTTATACGTGCACCAGCTACCATATACACGGAGGGTCTTGACCGGCGTGATTCGAATTCACAACCCAAGCGATGCTAATACAAAGCTTACGAGCCAGGCTATGCTGACCTTTTATGCTGCTATACAGTAATTATAATGTTAATATGGTGATATAGAGTCATGTAGAGCAATTATGCTGAGTAGAGTTTATGACTTCCTACTATTCTATTTGAAAGCAGGATAGAAGGAAATTTTGAATGCAATAATTATTATTTCTGTTATGTTTCAAAATGATATGAAAAATAAATATTCTAACTCTCATAGTTATCGTTATAGTGCTAAAAATTTGAAACTTCAAAATAGCAAAACCCAATTCTTTTTTTACCGAAAACATAAAATAGAGCTAGAGTGCTATTTCTAACGCAAAAAATAATGGCTCAGGACTGAGACTAACTAGAAGGGGAAAAAACTCCACCACTAAAAGGTGGAAGAATAATGATAAAGCAAATTTGTATATTCTCACACAAAACGACACTTCGCATATACTAAGTCATGCCTGAGTGCAGCACGAAACACGTAAAAAAGAATCTGTTGAATTAGACGTAAAATGGCGTCTTGCGAAACTAGATCTAGTTACCAGATTTCATGCGGACATTTTGGATTTTATGGTCATAGGGATCTTGACGGTCATAGGAGTATGAAATAATTCTACCGATGAAGTGTGTTAAGTGTTAAGTAACAGACATTGAACAGAAGACATGATTATAGCGATACAACACCAATTTGCATCCACAATAGAAATTTTCACTGTTAAATCGAAACAGATACAGTCTGTTCACTCACAGTGAGCACTCAGTACTATAAAAAAGTACACTTTGTGAGGTAGTCTAATAGCGAGAAAACAACAGTTTTCCTCAACGATAGAAATTTTCTCTGTTACAAATCGAGAAAGGTACAGTTTGCTCACTCATAACGGGCACTCGCTACTATACAGAAAGTACACTTCGTGAGGTAATCTATTATATAGGTAGTCTAATAGCGAGACAACATCAATTTGCATCAACGGTAGAAATTTTCTCTGTTAGAAATCGAAAAAAGTACAGCTTGCTCACTGATAACGAGCACTCGGTACTACATATAAAGTACACTTTGAGAGGTAGTTTATTCGAAAAAGTAAATAGAAAGAATTATTGGGCTTGATACGTTTCATTGGGACAACTTGGCGCATTGTCATCTACATTGTCTAAGGATCTATGAAATGACATCTGTAAAAACAGAGAGGAGCAAGCATTCTCGCATGCACTTACTTATTTATTCAAATGGGCTAAAATTAGCACATGTTGCATTTAATGCATCTTGTTTTAGCATATATTGCATGTTTTTACACCCATATTTAGCATATTTTTAAACATTTAAATTTAATGCTGCTTATAATAAACAGCTCTTGGAAAGCAGAACTATTCATTCTGATTGCGAGGTATCTTGCAAAATGACTAAATCTTTTTCTTCCAGTTTTCTACTTCCACACAATTTTTCTTTCTATAATGTTGAACAAAACCATGGAATTTGAATGACTGGTATATTCAGTCTCATAGAATAAAAATTATCAATCAATTGGAAATATCCCACATATATCCATAGAATGTGTAAAAGCATGTGTATTAGCGACTTTCTAGATGAAAAATCAATTAATAAAATCAAACAACAGTGTATGATTATTCGTTACCAATATTTGGAAATGTTGGAGCAAGAAAAATATCTTCAAGTTTAATATCTTCTTTTGCTTTTTAATTACTTTTATTTATTTATTTATTCTTAAAGAACGTTCAATATATTATAAGATTAGGCAGAAAAGAACATACAAATCAAGAAAAAGTTATCTTTTTGCTTGATTGCAGTCAATTAATTCTCTCATCATACTAGAGAAAAGTATTTTGGAATTAATTACACATTTTGTATGAAGAAAAAAAGCGTTGCGTTATGGCATGCGCCTGAATGTTCAATGCCTTAGTGAATGAAAAAATACTTAAAAGTATCTCCAAATGTGATCTTCATACAAAAGAATAGTATTCTAGAATTCATTACACCGCTTGTATGAAGAAAAAAAAGCGTTGCTTTATGACATGCACCTGAATGTTCAATGCCTTAGTGAATGAAAAAATACTTAAAAGTATCTCCAAGTGTGATCTTCATACAAAAGAATAGTATTCTAGAATTCATTACACCGCTTGTATGAAGAAAAAAAGCGTTGCGTTATGGCATGCGCCTGAATGTTCAATGCCTTAGTGAATGAAAAAATACTTAAAAGTATCTCCAAGTGTGATCTTCATACAAAAGAATAGTATTCTAGAATTCATTACACCGCTTGTATGAAGAAAAAAAAGCGTTGCGTTATGGCATGCGCCTGAATGTTCAATGCCTTAGTGAATGAAAAAATACTTAAAAGTATCTCCAAATGTGATCTTCATACAAAAGAATAGTATTCTAGAATTCATTACACCGCTTGTATGAAGAAAAAAAAGCGTTGCGTTATGACATGCACCTGAATGTTCAATGCCTTAGTGAATGAAAAAATACTTAAAAGTATCTCCAAGTGTGATCTTCATACAAAAGAATAGTATTCTAGAATTCATTACACCACTTGTATGAAGAAAAAAAGCGTTGCGTTATGGCATGCGCCTGAATGTTCAATGCCTTAGTGAATGAAAAAATACTTAAAAGTATCTCCAAGTGTGATCTTCATACAAAAGAATAGTATTCTAGAATTCATTACACCGCTTGTATGAAGAAAAAAAAGCGTTGCGTTATGGCATGCGCCTGAATGTTCAATGCCTTAGTGAATGAAAAAATACTTAAAAGTATCTCCAAATGTGATCTTCATACAAAAGAATAGTATTCTAGAATTCATTACACCGCTTGTATGAAGAAAAAAAAGTGTTGCGTTATGACATGCACCTGAATGTTCAATGCCTTAGTGAATGAAAAAATACTTAAAAGTATCTCCAAGTGTGATCTTCATACAAAAGAATAGTATTCTAGAATTCATTACACCGCTTGTATGAAGAAAAAAAGCGTTGCGTTATGGCATGCGCCTGAATGTTCAATGCCTTAGTGAATGAAAAAATACTTAAAAGTATCTCCAAGTGTGATCTTCATACAAAAGAATAGTATTCTAGAATTCATTACACCGCTTGTATGAAGAAAAAAAAGCGTTGCGTTATGACATGCACCTGAATGTTCAATGCCTTAGTGAATGAAAAAATACTTAAAAGTATCTCCAAGTGTGATCTTCATACAAAAGAATAGTATTCTAGAATTCATTACACCGCTTGTATGAAGAAAAAAAAGCGTTGCGTTATGACATGCACCTGAATGTTCAATGCCTTAGTGAATGAAAAAATACTTAAAAGTATCTCCAAGTGTGATCTTCATACAAAAGAATAGTATTCTAGAATTCATTACACCGCTTGTATGAAGAAAAAAAAGCGTTGCGTTATGACATGCACCTGAATGTTCAATGCCTTAGTGAATGAAAAAATACTTAAAAGTATCTCCAAGTGTGATCTTCATACAAAAGAATAGTATTCTAGAATTCATTACACCGCTTGTATGAAGAAAAAAAGCTTTGCTTAATGGCATGCGCCTGAGTGTTCAGTGCCATGGTGAATGAAAAATAATTAAACTTTTAACGTTTCCAAATAGGATCTTCATATAAAAGAATAGTATTCTGGAATTCATTACACCGCTTGTATGAAGAAAAAAAGCGTTGCGTTATGGCATGCGCCTGAATGTTCAATGCCTTAGTGAATGAAAAAATACTTAAAAGTATCTCCAAGTGTGATCTTCATACAAAAGAATAGTATTCTAGAATTCATTACACCGCTTGTATGAAGAAAAAAAGCGTTGCGTTATGGCATGCGCCTGAATGTTCAATGCCTTAGTGAATGAAAAAATACTTAAAAGTATCTCCAATGGTGATCTTCATACAAAAGAATAGTATTCTAGAATTCATTACACCGCTTGTATGAAGAAAAAAAGCGTTGCGTTATGGCATGCGCCTGAATGTTCAATGCCTTAGTGAATGAAAAAATACTTAAAAGTATCTCCAAGTGTGATCTTCATACAAAAGAATAGTATTCTAGAATTCATTACACCGCTTGTATGAAGAAAAAAAAGCGTTGCGTTATGACATGCACCTGAATGTTCAATGCCTTAGTGAATGAAAAAATACTTAAAAGTATCTCCAAGTGTGATCTTCATACAAAAGAATAGTATTCTAGAATTCATTACACCGCTTGTATGAAGAAAAAAAGCGTTGCGTTATGGCATGCGCCTGAGTGTTCAGTGCCATGGTGAATGAAAAATAATTAAACTTTTAACGTTTCCAAATAGGATCTTCATATAAAAGAATAGTATTCTGGAATTCATTACACCTCTTAGGAAAGAACTTGCCTTTTGGTATGCACCTGAATGTTTAGTGCAATGGTGAATGAAAAATAATTAAAAATTTAACATGTCCAAATATGATCCTCATACAAGATAATAGTATTCTGGAATTCATTATACTTCTTGTTTGAGGAAAAACAACTTGCATTATGACATGCACCTGAATATTCAATGTCATGGTGAAAGAAAAATAATTAAAAGATTAACATTTCCAAATATGATTTTTTCAAATAATGAAATAATAATCATTAAGTTCTGCTTAATACAAGGAAAAGAAAAAAAAGGAGCATAGTAATGTATTAACTTTTATAGTGGGATTTTTACCACATCTTCATACAATATTTCAATCTAACGATCTTCGTAAAATTTGATAATGGGGCCCAAACATTCTTCCATCAGTACCGAGAGGAAAGATTGGAGACAGTACCAGCTGTCTAAGGTGTCACTGTCATCATCTAAGTTTAGGACTCCGTTCCAAAGTATGTTTTTATTGTTTCAAAACTAAACACTAATATGACAAAACTAAGATTAAAAAAAGTTCTTCATTAGTTACAAGTATCTCTCTTTAGAAGTTTAAGCTATTAGAGCTATTTTCTTTTCTTAGGAAATAATTTATTTCTTTTACATTTTTTTTTATTTTCTTCTAAGGCCACTTCTTCAATTAAAAAGTGGGAAGCTTCAAAAGAGCTTTTCTGTTTCCTCCATAAAGAAAATAATATAAGAAAAAGTATTAAGGTGAAAAATACAGAGTTGCCTAGGATAAAGCGGTTTAGTATTTTATTTTATTGCGCGAGTTCTTTTTATTAAAAAATAATCCCAGCAACAAAATAAAATAACAGTAAAAAAACATTAAAAAATGTTTCCTTTTTATCAGTTTTTTTTTTTTTTTTTTTTTTTTGAGAAAGAGAAGATACTAAAACTTCTTTGAGAGATTCTTTCATCATCACTTTTTTTATTGCTTGAGAACAAATCTTGACACTCTTAAACTTGATTTTACGTAAGATACTTAAGGCTGTTAAAAGCTGTTTAAACTTACTTGGAAAAGGAATTGTTATATAAATACAAGATACTACAGTAATCTTGACTCAAGCCTTTAGTAACAAGAGTGTAATTCCAGTAGAAAAAAAGCCTTTAAATAAAATTATTGATTGTATTTTTTGATGTGTTTTAGTCAATAAATCAAAAATTAGAAAATTTATTCAATTTAAATGTTTATAGGTCCCCGACACTATTAAGGAATTTTATTACATCGAAAAGAAAATCATGGCATGTTTACAATTTAAGCCAAAATGTAATTCTTTGAAATGATTGATTAAAAGCTGCTCAAAGTAAATATATTGTATACAAACTTAGTACAGAATAATATTATAAATCATAAAAAAAAAATAAGAATGGCATTGTAGTTTTTTATTAATTTAAAATTCAACAGAAAGATGTCGAATATTGGTTCTTAGTTTACTTAAATAATCGAAAAACAAGATAGTTTCTGAGAGAAAATAATATGATAAATAGCCCTAAATACTTTCGTAAAAAATGCGAAATTATTTAAAAGCAACTATGATAAATAATAACAATGATTTTACTAAATAATTCTAAATATTTGAAAAATGATTGCCAACGTAGTGTCCTAGGGGCAGCGCGTCTTCCCCGTGATCTGGGCGTATCGAGTTCGAGTTCTGGTTCGGACGTGGTTGTTCTTTACCCTATGCTCCAACTGTGAGGTGTGTAAAAGAACCCCCCTGTAAACGGGGTTGTGCAAGTGAGTGTTCGAGTGTCGTTTTTATATGAGCTAAAGTCAGACTTCTGACCTCGGGTGCTCAGGGGTCTTTACCCTCAGAAGCCACTACATTCCTCTCTCCCTGATCTCTTGGACTTGGTTTGAATTGGCGTTCAATTCAAGGGGGATAAGCAACAACAAGAAAAAAATTACCATAATATTTTCTTCAATTTCCATTCGTGTGCTATGCAATGGGCCGCGGAGGCTGGTGATAAGGTCTTGGCTAGTGAGCTTGGCTAGTGGTTTTAGGTTCGAGACCCGATTGCACCGAAGAACCGTCGTGTAAGGGTGTCTGTTGCACGTTAAATCCGTCAGGGCCAAACGTCTTCCCGCTGGTGTGATGTGGATAGGGGGTGCTAGTTCAGGTGTCTTTCTCGTTACCTGACCGCGATTCAAAATTACTAGGTCCATTCCAAAATAGCCGTAGTGCTGCTTTAATACGAGACGTTAATGTAACTAAACTAAACTATGCAATGCAAAATCACTTCCATAATCAAATTTTTCAAGCACGTTTTATCAAATATGCTCTACTTGCACTCTTTCGTAGACATTTTTAAGTAACTTCATTAGAAATAATTTAGTAAATTTAAATTCAGTGATCATGGGAGCCACTTACAAGGACTTCTTTGTCTGATGATGCAATTTCCAAATGAATTGATAAGTAACGTGGTAGAAAAGATTCATGAGATAGCGATTTATCTTGTTGAAGTCATATTCTTAACAAATTACATCAAGAAATAATCACCTAATATTCAGATAATAGCCAGATTTTAATAGAATTTTATTTAGCAGACTGAATGCATGATCGAAGAAAAATAGCCCAATTAAAGATTCTTTTTTATTTTCTGCATCATGCGTATTATAGAGCGTAACTTGTACCTGTTTGGTAGTATGTTATTAAAATAATATACTACCAAGTAAAATCACGATACGTTATGTTAACGATTGTCTGTCTTTTAATTTCATGAATATTTCCTCAGTAAAATAAATCAATTGAGATTCTTATACATACTCTCGGTAATGTATATTATTACCAGTGTTCTGAAAGAAATATATTTAATTTAATTTTAATTTCTAAAACAAGAACAATGTTGCTAACACAATATGCCTCATTTCAAATTAGAGATTTTTCTATCAAAAATTATGTATATATTTTGAATTCTTTAAATAAATTGAACGTTTTAAGAATCCATCTTTTAGTTTTTAAAAATTTTCTCAGCAAAACAAATGAATAAGATGCTATTAATTTATATAAAAAGCATTTAAAATTACTTATAATTAAGTTATAATAAGTTATAAAATAAAAGTTATTTCAATTTAATCCGTTCTCTGGATATCTATCATATTAAATGTAATAAGAAGTTCCAAATTTACTTTTATTATTTTCAGTTCTTAGAAATTTCACTAGTATTGTTGAAAAGTGTAATGTCTTGATCTAGACTGATCAGATAACGAACCCGAATTTCCAGACAATTCTTTATTTTACAGCCCTATATATACAAAAGAACAACTTGTTCTAATCTTGGTTAAATAAATAGTTATTTACACCTGTAGTAGGAGATACAACAGTCGAAGGTTTATCTTGAAACTTAGTTGGTTCTCGGACCCCGAACTCGTGGGCGTAGTCCAACAGTCTCCTGCAATTCGTTTTTTCTCCTTTCTTAAAAAAAAGAAAAAAAAAAAAATCTCCGCACTTTATTTCGGCGACAATCTTAGCCTCTTAATTTACATTGGTCATTTGAGCTCTCTTTCGGCCAATCGGGGTTCAGCAATATGCTCTCTCAGCGGCGCCAGTTGGTCGTGGGAAGGTCCTTTATGTGACGCACCTTTCACAACTGACTATTCTGAAACACAGAGTTATCACAGTCCTTTCACAATGAGAAACATTTAGCCTCTAGATGTCTGAACACCCCTTTCTCTTTGAAGGCACTATCAATACCTCTTGGATGAGGAATTCCACATGTGGTCTTTCACTGCAGTCGCTAATGAACAGATGCGAGACCACCCAGGTGAAAAGATCCCCCATCTAGCTATCTCGAGAGTTTAGTAAATAACAGCGACGACACAGCTGGCTGTAAATGTCTTATCAGTACTGGGAAAGGGGGAATGTTACAAAAAGATCAAAAATTATTTAGCTTTGTCTAAAATTAATTAATGAATATAAATATTAAAATACATTCTAAAGTATATTGCTTTTAATGCACAATAATAAGTGTATCTTCTGTTTACCATTTCCTGCTTGATTTAAATAATAATATCTAATTTTATATATCAGCCAAATTTACATAAATTAAATAGCTATAAAGTCATATGATTTCTTATTTTAAAATATTCATTCAATATAATGATATGCCTCCAAAATGTTTGAAGTTATTAATAAAATGGCAACAAATTAAGACTCCTTCTTTCTCAAGCAAATAATAAAATGTTAAAGGTTTTTTCAAATCAGTATTAATGTTTTCTCAAATCAAGAAATTTAAGCCTAAAAACATGTTGATGTTATTAGGCTTTTCATACGATCTCTTAAAAATTTTCTTAAGATCATGGTATTTATCTGTTGAAATTGTCTAAAGTATGTATTTTAAACATTTTTATGCCTCTTATAGTTTTATTCACAGACTAGTGAAATTTATTTTTGATTAAAATTTCACTGTTTCAAGAATGTTTTATTAAATATAACTGTGAATTTATTTTTGATTAAAATTTCATTGTTTCAAGAATGTTTTATTAAATATAACTGTGAAATTATTTTTGATTAAAATTTCACTGTTTCAAGAATGATTGATTAAATATAACTGTGAATTTATTTTTGATTTCTGTGAAATTTATTTTTGATTAAAATTTCACTGTTTCAAGAATGTTTTATTAAATATGATTGAACGGACAGGATGATTATAAGAAAATTTAGATTGAGTAATTATTTTCAGCATTATATTTGTGAACACAAACAAATTCAAAACACAATTCTTTACGCCATATTTTTTTCTCCGAAAATTTTATCTCCGGAACCGGAGGATTTCAGGTTCGTGACCCGATTCCACCGAAGAACCGTCGTGTAAGCGGATCTGGTGGAGATTAAACCTGTCCTGGCCAAATGTATTCCTGCTCGTGTGGTGTGGAGGGGGGGGTGCCAGCTCAGGTCTCGTCATCGTCATCTGACCACGGTTCAAAATTACAAGGTCCGTCCCAAAATAGCCCTACTTTTACTTTAAAAAGGGAGGTTAATATAACTAAAACTAAAAAAAAAATCCTAGAATTTTATGCTTATCTTTGATTAATTAAGAAATTAGTATTGAGTCTCAACTATAATGATCACGTTATATTTACATAAATTTGATACCCAAGTGAGGGAAATATATTGATTATGTTCTCTCTTTTTTAAAAAAAAACAATATTGATAGCATAATATTGCTGATTGTTGTACAATATACTCATTACTTTTTCAATGCAAATTTTGTTCAAGACTGAAATAAATACTCAGCCTTCGTCAGGCTGAATTATGTAAATAATTAGACATTGGAATTGTTTTGGCTGATCTCAAACTTTTGATTTCCTAAGTAATTTGTTTAATAATTTCCCCATGAAATATTAAATTAATCATTTCTCAGAAACAGATTAAAACTTTATAATTTATTTTTCTCTGACATAGGAAAGTCAATGAATAATTTCTGAAAATTATTGAGAAACGAAGACAGCACAAGCTCAGAATGGCAATATGTTTTAATCTGTATTTCAATAGAATAGCCATATAAATAATTGAATTTTCCGAATTCTGTGAGTAATTGAATTCTTCAAGTATTTATCGAAAATATTTGAATGAAATTTTCATATTAATAGTAATATGGATATATGGCCGTGATGTTTATGTAAAGATTGAAGATTTCTATAAAGCAATTTACGATAATCAGCTTATTTATATTGAATTCACAAAAGAGGAAACTAAATTTTGTTCTTTATAATGGGAATTGAAAGCTTCTCTTTTCGTAGAAAATAATATGAACGCTTTTGTTCAAAATAGGTCAGAAGGCATGGAAGAATAAATACCGCTTTTATGATTTATAATGTTGGTTAAATATTATTATAAATATTTGCCTTCAAATTAGTGGTAAACTGCCTGTGAAAATCGATTTCAGAAAACTATTAAATTTTCACTTCTTTTCATATTCTGTTTCCTTTTTAAAAGGATTTTTTTTTTTTTTACAATTTACAGATTGAAAAAGGGAAAAATATCCCCCCCCCTTAAATATACTCAAATTAATTTGCAAAAACATGTTTTTAAAATTGTTAAAAAAATATTTTGATGATAAATTAAATAAAAATTTCTGTTTTTATAAGTGTAAATTTTCTTTATATAAATTAAATAATAAATAAATTTCATACAAATTATTGTGTTGACTTTATGAGATGAAGTTGAAAATATGTATTTTTATGAATATAAGCAGAATATTTTTATTAATGGGAAAGATTGTAAAAACATCATACATTTTAATTAATTTCATAAAAAGGCAAATGCATGATGCTGTTTTGAGTTTTTACATGCTTTTTATCTTCTATTTACAAAATTTTAAAATACAAAATATTAAGAAATTTATTTATATAATTCATTTATATTCAAACTTCTGAATTAAGAACATTTGATTACCATCCAAATTTAATTTAACGTATTATTTTATATATAGTTTATTAGAATGTATATTTTCTTTATCCCTGCTAAATTCCCTAGTAAATTAAATACGCAACTTAAATTGCATGGAAATTGGTATCGCCTGGAAGCATTAACTACAATTACCAATTACTTCATCCAATCACCCGGGTGCATTAATATTTACTAATAGATAAATTAATTTCAGATTTAATTACTTCACTCTCGTTAAATTTCGTTCTTAGGGGGAGTAAAGTTATGAGTGAGGAAGATGACGTGGTAAAGATCAACTTTCATTGAATAATATAGTTTGGTATTTTACGAGCTGCATTAAAATACAGTAAATTGAATTCCTTGTAATGAAGATTCCGAGGTTTGAAATCAGGAGTGTGTCTAGTATTTAAATGCGGGAAGAATATGAAGTGATGAATAATTGATTTTGAGAGTATAGTAGTTAATAATATTTATTTTTCATTGCATTAAACCTGTATATGTAAAATTAATTATTTGAGTAAAAACAAAAACTGACAATATTTTTCTATAAATTAAAAGAATATTTTTGCAAGTTAAGAAATAGCAGCAGAATAGAAATTGCCTATCTACAATTTTCTCTGCGTTTTCTCTAGAGTGTTAGAGAGTCTATCTGCGTTTTCTCTAGTGGGACCTTTATTGTTTGCAAGGGTCTAATGTCTTCAAGTGTAATTTGTTCCTCCATGCTAGGTAGGGTTGCTCTTTGATGGCCTCATCAAGTTCCCCTCATGGCCTTTGGCTATGTCGGGGTATCGCATAGCATCTACATTTTTCTCATTCCATCCCAGCTTAATTGTTTGTCTCAAAATATTTTCTCGACGTTAATAATGTACGCTAATAAATTGTGTTATTATGTGGTGTTTGTTTCTATTTATTTATCAATACAATTATTATTTTCTAACCTCTCAGATAAATAATAGAATTGTTTTAATCTATCGATTTTATTATTTTTTAGCAATCCAAAACAGTAAAAGGTTTTTATCTTTAAATTCTGGTTTTAACTGTCAGTTGAATATGAAAAATGAAACGTTAAAGAATATATATAATAAAATTATAAGAACTATTTAAACTTGCTGGAAAATTTTGATACCACTTAAAGACGAAATCATTTCGAAATTTTTCTTATTTTCTAATTAAAAAAATCTGTAATTCTAAATAGCTCATCTGAAATGCAAATTCTCCATCCTGTCAAGAAACGTTAGCTCATATTACGGTCAGAATACTTATTATAACTTAGTCTTACAGACTCAAATGTTCCAGTTTTGACTACTCTTATTATTTTCAATGTTCAACTAGAAGGACAGAGCTGTGCTTCTCTTTTATAATATATGATAGTCTGGGGATTGCGATTTTGAAATTTTTGACCAATGTCATGGAAAAGCAATTAGAGCAATTTATTTTCCACTAATTGTTAAAATGCACTAGTTGCTTAGCATAATAGGTAGTAAACCAAAATGAATAAGTATATGCAGTTTAATAAGTAGATATTGTTGATATCCGTTGCTACACGATCATGAAAGCTGGCGTGCTAATCTTTGCTATATGAAATAGTCCCGTGGTCTCTGCTATTTACGAAATTAGTACCAAAGAACATAGCTTATTCTTAAAAAATTTAGATGCTGAGGTTAAGCCGACCTGTATTCTTTTCACTTTTAACTACAAGGATAGGATTGTGCTTGATTCTGGGATAGTTGGTTGTGGATTGCGCTTTTAAAATATTTGACTTATATCATGAAAAATCAGTTAGTGCAATTAATATTCAACTGATTAGTAAATTGCATTAGTTGTGGAGCATAATAGATGCTATCCCAGGATCAATAAGTACACGCACGTTTTATGAGGTAGATACCGTTGACACTTGTTCTAGACGATTATGAAAGCAAGTGAACGAATCCTTGCTATATGAAACTGCCTCGTGACTTTTCCTATGTAAGAAGTCGGTGCCAAAGAACGTTATCTAATAAACACTGATTTCCACTAAAGTAACTTCAACGACATAGAAATAAAGTGGTCGAAATCACGTTGTGATAAATATTTCAATTTCTATAATGAATAGTTGACAAATAATCTCATCTTTTCAAAACTGATATAAAAAAAACCCACTAAATGCACGGTTTTTGAGGTAGAAATTGCTGACGCTTTTATATTCTATTTATATTCTTAAACTGTCAAATTAAAACAAATTGTTAAAATCCGATTGCAGATCTCATCTCATTGATCTTTATTACAATTCAGCATAAAAATGTAAGTAAAACAAGTTTATGATCCCATAGCTTTTATTTACACATAAATTTATTCCCAAACCTAAAAAAAGGCCTGTCGATTGCTAGATTTTTATTGTATGTGACAAAAAGAAAGAATAACTAGATAGATAAATAGAGAATAAAGATAGATAAAATAAACTTAACATCTTCAAAATTTCCTCAGCATTATAGACGATTCTTGAAATTTATATATACTGATTACAAAGATTTAAAAATAACGAAGTGAAATAACGGATATAGATTTTCTTGTCCTCCATTATTTAAACCACTCACAATTTAAAGAAACGCTTTCCTAATGTTATACCATATAATTTTTTAATTATATTTAATGACAGGATTTCTTTACGGAAATTGTGTTTGATATATAAATAATATGTTAGTGTCATAAAACTATAGATGAGGAAGCTGCGTTTATCATCACATGCTTAACGGCAGTAGAACAATATTCATTACAACAACTTTCATGCCTGACAGCAAATCGCTTTCATAAGAAAGGAACAGCGAATCAACAATTCATGATTCAGACCGCTTCAGATTCTCAGAAGTAGTCTTAGCATCTAAATCCATTCTCTCTTAGGAAATTTGTTGTGACGGGGAAAATGGACAATTTTTAGAGGAAAGTGCCGATTTAGTAAAATGCAAGAATAGATGCCATTATGGAAGATTTAGAATAGAAAAGAATCAGTAAAACGAATCTTTTTCTATGTACTTTACAAGATTGTTTTTTTTATTGGACTCTAAATCTAAGAAAACTTCTTTGAAAACTCTATTATAACTTCCAATTGCGACTCATTTTGACAGAAAAATTTTCTTACAAGATTCCTTCATAAAAATATAGTCAATGCGAAATTATTTTTGGTTTTTCTTTTAATATTTTTGAGAAATGAAGAACTTTTAAGTTTGCAATTCTGAGTTGAGACACCAAAGAAAAACTAATACCTCACTGTGTTGTATATATTTTTTATTATAACCTAAACTGCTTCTAAATAAATAGGGTTATGATCTCAATATGTAATAAGGAAGCAAAACACACAATGTGAAGTAAAATATGAAACAAACTATTAAAAATCTTTGAGAACTTCAGGTTCATTTTTTAAATCGCTGAATAGAAAGAAATGGCATAATAAATACATTAAGATTCATTTGTTTGATTTTTTCGTTTATAAATTCCATTTACTATAATTGTTAATTATACATAATAACGCTGGCACTTCGCCGGACTATACCGCCGTTGCTTCGCTATCCTCTCAACGACTCGTTACTGGTTTACGACTCCAACTGACCTTCTGGCTACGATACCAATTCATGATTCCTTGCAGCTTGAGACTTTTTATAGTACCCGGGTGGCGGGCCGAGAAGTTTCTGGACCAATCAGGAGTATCTCGATTCCTATTGGATAGATCTCTAAAATTCACAAAGTTTCCATAAATATCCATTTTGCAGCCAAAGTCGCCAAATTCATTGCCAAATGGCCATCAAGTTTGTTGCCAAGCTTCTGAGATCACTGACGCGGCAACCGATTTGCACCCAACAGGGCTCACCATAAAACGGTCTTTCTTAGGGATGACACTATTCATGCTGGGAAGTGAAATTGCAGGTTTGTAACGATATATAAAAATTCTGTAAAATCTTTGCAATCATATATAATTCAAAGCCTTTTCCTTTTTTCACTAATGTACACTTAATTACAGCTACACCTTTTGTTAATATTTGCCAAGTGGCGTATAATTCTGCTTTATGGATGGTGAATTGTAGATTATTTCTACTTCTTATTTGTCTTCTTCCTTATTAATTCTATGAAGATACAAGCATTAAATTTGGGAAAAATGTCTTAAATCTTTGGCAAAAAATTGTGTCATCCAACACACACACAAACACAGCTGCATATTTTTTCTTATTGGATGGAACTTCATATCTTATACCAATAAAGATATATATATATATATATATATATAAAATAACTCTAAAACGTGCTAAATGTTGTCATGTTTAATTTGTAATAATGAAAAAGTGGCTGCGTTAAAAACTTCCTTTGATTGAACATTTCGAACTATTTATTCTATATTATATAGAAATTAGCTTAAGACTAGGTTGAAAAAATTTAAAATCATTGGCATGTAAGGCAATTAAAACGATTAACATTGATTTCTAATTAAAACTGCTAATGTTAAAATATTTGGGAGAAGACTTTTTTTAAAACAAATTATATTTCCAATTTGCAGCAATACTATGCATTATCCTGCAGAAGGAAAAAGGTTTTAAGAAAACAAGATGGAGAAATATGTAAATGTTTCTTATCGAAATAGGTTTGCAAAGCCTTTTACTATGAAGTTCTCTGGAGATGGAAATTTAAATAGTCCATATCTCTTACAATCATGGTCCAATTTCCAAGATTTTTACAATAATTTTGAAATAGATTTTTTTTAAAATTATCTTTAGGACAAAATGAAAATGTATGAAAATCTAAGAAGATTTATGCACTTGAAAAGTCTTTTACGTGGAATGATGAAAGAAACATTTTTCACTTGTAAGTACACTCAAGAGCCAAAACATTATGACCACCTGTCAATAACGAGTTGGCCCACCTTTGGCGCGCAACACAGCTTCAACCCGCCTTGGCATGGATGCCACAAGTCCTTGGTAGATGGCCGGAGACAGATTGTACCAAATGTTTAAGCAATGATCACGCAAATCCGAGATATTGCGAATTGGTGGTCTTTGAACTCTGAGCTGCCGTCCCATGTCATCCCAAAGGTGTTTTATCTGATTGAGATCCGGTCAGTTAGGCGGCCAGGACATTAACTGGAATTCAGCATCATGTTCCTGGAACCACTCCAACACAATTTTAGCCTTGTGACACGGGGCGTTGTCCTGTTGGAACATTCCATTTCCAGCTGGAAAAACAGAGGCCATGTAAGGGTGCAACTGGTTCGCAATGATGTTCAGATGCTCTACCACAACTACGGGTCCCAGAGACGCCCAAGAGAACGTCCCCCAAAGCATAATACCGCCACCACCGGTCTGTGTATGACCTACTGTACATTGAGGGAGCAACTGTTCGCCTGGAAGACGGCGTATCTTGACACGGCCATTCTGCGTGATGCATGACAAACCGTGATTCATCTGACCAGGCAACTCTCTCCCACTGATTCATGGACCAGTCACGATGTTCCCGGGCCCAGCGCAGGCGCAGTTGGCGATGACGCTTGGTCAGCAAAGGCACAGGAGTGGGGCGTTTGCTGCGTAGCCCCATATCCAACAGTGTAAGCTGAACAGTGTGCTCCGATACTATTCTACTTGGCCTTGCATTGTATTGGGCTGTCAGCTGAGCCACTGTCTAGCTCCGGTTTTGCTTCACCATGCGAGACAGTCTCCAACGACCTTTTTCTTTGATAGCGTGTGGACGTACAACACCATGTCGCCTACTGCTGCTTTCACCGTCATTCATCCACTTTGCATAAGTACTAACAACTGTATATCGCGCACAACCCACGAGTCGTGCAGTTTCGGAAATATTTGTTCCGAGCCTTCGAGTCATTACAATCTGCCCTCTATCAAAGTCGCTTAGATCCGCAGCCTTTCCCATCACACACAGAAGTAAGTGAAAGAATGATTCTTCAGACTCTCCAGCAGCAGTTAAACACCACTTCCACCTGATCACATGACTTCCACGTCATCCAGGCGAATTCATTGCAAAATATAGGTGTGGTCATAATGTTTTGGCTCTTGAGTGTATATACTTTGTTACTTCATTTGGTAACATTTGATAAAAAAAAAACCTATTGCGCCGTTAAAACATCTAAAGGCACATGAAGCAGTTTCAGGATACAGGCTGCTTGTGAATGAAAGCCAAGTCGGGACAAACACCTGCCAAAGCCGAAGTAATTGAGAAAATTCCTGAAGCGGTTTCACGAAGTCCAAAAGAATCAACGCAAATTGAATGGGCCACAAACCATTTGTCATGGAGGTATAGTGCACTGACGCGTTGGACTCAATAATTGTGGATATTCTATCATGAATGCTGCAGGAACTGGACAACCACATAGATATTCGTGGTGTCTATTTTAGTTTCATTGTTACTATATGTGATTTATCAAGATAAGCTAATTACAACGTCCTTAGGTATAGTTCATTTCTGTTCCATTCAACATGAATCACTCTGTATATCTCGCAAAGATGTAGAGAAATATAATATTAAAAAGTTCTTCAAAACTTTAATAAAAAATACCATTATAACAAATTTAACACCATTAATTCTTATTCTTTAAAAAATTATAGCTTTGAAGATTTTAATGATAATATTTGTATGTTATTGCAAACATCGAAATATTAAATACATTTTATTATAAACTGAGGAAAACGATACATCAACGTATAATTTGAGTATAAATTATACATTTCTTATTTTATACAATTTATGAGTCTATTTGATTAAAAAATCCTTGTCTGACTCCATTACTCAATACTTTACTTTTTCAATACTTTCATCATCGTTTGACATGCTGATTATGAATATTTATTAATTGAATTAAAAGCATCAATGTGTCCAATTCGATAATTAAAAACAGTTCAAAATCTTATAATGGTCTCTATTGTTTATTCGAAGAAAGATTGAATAATTTCTTTATATTCTTCCACGTCATAGTTTTAATTCATATTAGACAATTTGTCTTTTATTAATTTGTCAGTTATGAATAGTCTTGTGATATCAGCACTACAATTCGAATACTCTTCAAAAGTAACCTCTGCTGTTAGGAGATTCTCAACACCGAAAACGACGTATAATTGAAGTTTCGCATTGCAGAAATGAATCACTTTAATATTGCAATCGTTACAAATGAGATGCCTATAGAGGATACTTCATTACATTTTAATATCGATGCGTAATGTTAATAATTAATATTTTGTAATGAAACAAAAAATAAATATTTGACTAAGATCAATAACATAAATTCGCAATGAAAATAACTCAAATTAAATGAATTTAGAATTCAAATGAAAGGAATTCAGAATTCAAAGGAAAGGAATTCAGAATTCAAAAGAAAGGAATTCAGAATTCAAAAGAAAGGAATTCAGATTTCAAATAAAATGAATTAATAATTCATAATTCAAATGAAATGTATTCATATTTCATAACTCAAATGAATTCATAATTCATAATTCAAATGAAATGTATTCATATTTCATAACTAAATGAATTCATAATTCATAATTCAAATGAAATGTATTCATATTTCATAACTCAAATGAAATGAATTCATAATTCATAATTCAAATAAAATGCATTCATAATTTATAATTCAAATGAAATGAATTCATAATTCATTATTCAAATAAAATGAATTCATAATTTATAATTCAAATGAAATGAATTCATAATTATGAATTATGAATGAATTCATAATTCATAATTCAAATAAAATGAATTCATAATTTATAATTCAAATGAAATGAATTCATAATTTATAATTCAAATGAAATGAATTCATAATTATGAATTATGAATGAATTCATAATTATGAATTATAAATGAATTCATAATTATGAATTATAAATGAATTCATAATTATGAATTATGAATGAATTCATAATTATGAATTATGAATGAATTCATAATTATGAATTATGAATGAATTCATAATTCATAATTCAAATAAAATGAATTCATAATTCATAATTCAAATAAAAGGAATTCATAATTTATAATTCAAATAAAATGAATTCATAATTATGAATTATGAATGAATTCATAATTCATAATTCAAATAAAATGAATTCATAATTTATAATTCAAATGAAATGAATTCATAATTCATAATTCAAATAAAATGAATTCATAATTTATAATTCAAATGAAATGAATTCATAATTATGAATTATGAATGAATTCATAATTCATAATTCAAATAAAATGAATTCATAATTTATAATTTAAATGAAATGAATTCATGATTCAAATGCTATGCATTTATAATTCATAACTCAAATGATATGAATACATAATTCAAATGAAATGAATTAATAATTCCTAATTTAAATGAATTGAATTCATAATTCAAATGAAATGAATTATAATTCCTAATTTAAATTAATTGAATTCATAATTCAAATGAAAAAAAAAGCCCATTTGATCGTAATTCTTTCAATACATTATTGAAAGATGGATTGATTATCATTTGTGATAGGTATTTCTTTTATCAAAACTCTATCGAAGAGATGAAAATAATATCTTAATTTCCCTATATTTTCAAAAAATCGTTTTTAATCACCTATGCGGACAAAGATGCTGAAGCCAAAACCTTACAGTATTTGAAAAATATCGCCTTGAAAATTCAATTCTTGGGATAAAAATAAACATGATAGCAGAAAATGACACAGCTGTCGTCTCTAGAAGATTGTTCCATAGTTTGTATCCAAAATTCAAAAATCGAAAAGTCTCCGCAGCCATGCAAAATAGAATTATCCCAATATCTTTCTTTTCCTGTTTCCTGGAAGTGTCAAAGAAATGTCTTCAAGCCTTGTATTTCGTACTACATATCTAAAGACATTCTTCTGACATTCTAAGAATTCAGAGAAGCTCGGAAAGGATTTGAAAACGCAAAAGGACAGGAGTTGTTTCCATAAGAAACTTATGGTTCGAAAATAAAAAATGTATTTCGGTTTTCAAAAAGGATCAAAAAGATTTGGAAAAATGACACAAAAACAATGCTTCAGAAGCTATGAACACCGTTTGGGTTAAACATTGAAACTGCTAAAAAAAACTTCCAATTTTGAAATAAATTTCATTAGAACTTTGTGAATTATGAATATTAGGCTTTCTTTTGATACCATTTTACTTTTATTATGAACATTTAGTATGAATTTCTTCACATATATTTTCTCTTAAATTTCATAATGAATTTTTTCGATTTCAGTTTTATGCTATTTTTTGTTTTTTTTTTTGTTTATCATTTTCACTATGCTGTGCCAAAAGAATGATAATGAATAAGTCCATTAAGTAAATATAAAATCGTAAGAACATAAAGAAAAGCTTCTGCAAATTGAAATCTTAATCACATTTATAATGTATATTAATTTTTATGTATTGAATATTTGAGATTTTTCATTCTTGTGCTTTTTGGCATTCTCATATTATTTTCCAAATCTCATGCTATTAGGAGTTTTATTCAGTATAAATTTTTCTTTCTTTTTAAAAAAATAATTGATAAACGTGTTTTTATGTATTTATTATATTTTTGATTTTAGCATTTAGTTCTTATTATTATGTTGGAAAATAACGCAAAATACCTAGCATTATTTGGAAATCAAACGCAGTCACATTGTTATTCTAAAACAGTTATTAAAATTCCTGAGAATTAGAATACCTTTTCTACTTTACTCATTATCTAATTATTTATTATTCATTAAATATTTTTATATTTCTCAATGTAAATATTTATTCTTAGAATAAATATTAAATACCTTATATATAAAAGGTATTTAATATTTATTCCTATTCTTAGAAATGATATAAAACAGACGTTTCATATAATTTCTAAGAATTATTATTCTTAGAATATATATTCCTATTCTTAGAAAATATATTTAAATACCTTTTTCCTTATTTACTTGACTCATATATATTTTAATAAGAAAAATGTAGATCTCAAATATGATTCCAAAAGTGTGCGATTTTTATTTTGATGTGATTGTTTTTATTTGGAATATCCAAAATTATATTATATTTAAAATTTCAATGGATATTCAGAAAATATTTTCTTCAAATTGCATTGTTTTTTAATTTTCTTATAATATTACTTGACTTTAAATAAAAAATATAATTTCTCCTTTTTTATTACAATAATAATAATCTGTTTTAAGACAGTTAAATTTATTAATTTCTGCTTTTTAGATTTTAACTCGTTTTTTATAATTCATACTTACAAATGTTATAGAATTTAAAAATTAATATTTTTAAAATTAATTTCTCAATGCCTATACACCTATTAAATGAATTTTTAGCTAATTTGATACATTAATTGACAATTAAGTGCTCCAAAATTATAAAAATTTTCAATTGTCGTCAAAGACCAACTGGCGTATTATATTTTTAGAACACTAATTCAGGAATAAGTGAATGAAACATCCAGAAAAATTTCCTTCTCTCAAACACGAAAAATGAGAGGTTTAAAAAATAAAGTTATTATTTTTTCTTCAAATTCCAAGGGAATTGTTATGGCAGTGAAATAAGGCATTGTTTAGTGCATTTTATGTAAACCAGCTTTAATAAGAAAAAAGATGTTAAATATTAGAAGAATTGCTTTATTCTTGGTCTAATAATGTATATTTTTAGATTAAGAACTGCAAAGAATGTAGATGACCAATCTGGTTTTCTTTTTAATATACTGCCCAACGTTTTAGTGAGAAAAAACGGAGAATATCGAACTTTACTGTCCAACCATTCAGAGTTTTCCTTTCTACCTGAGTGAAACATATATTTAATAGAAAATCCTAACCACTATGAAAACATTTGTTTAATGGCGCACTTATTGTATTTTATAAAATACCGACTACACATGAAACCTGTATCAAAATTTACTTTGACTCGAAAACATAAGAAGATAAATACAAATACAAAATACAAATAACAAAACGCATTAATACATTGAATATAACATAAATACATGTAAGTAGAGATACGAATATGTAATATAAATAATGCAATATATCCATACGAATAAAATATCCATTGTTTCAGAAACAATAAATCTTTACAACAATGCTAATAATAAATCATTGCATAATCGACTAGATATAAGATACACAATAATCAAAATTTAGAAACTATTTACATAACATCATAATATTACTCCATAAATATTATACATTTTTATTAAGCAAAAAACATTAAGAGTAGTCATTATGCAAGATAAATTGAAGTAATTTTTTTTCAAAATTGGAAAAGAAATTAGATATTATTCTAAAGTTTAGTGACAAAAGTACATGTTTAAATAATTTCTTTTCTCTTATATTTACTGCTTCCTTATCTATAGTATTCTTTAAAAATATTTAAAATGTATCAATTTTAAGTATAAAATTTATATTATAACTTAAACAACTATGTACTTACATTCATTAATAGAATTAAGATGTTGAATTATAATCGGCATAAAAGCATTTTGTAGATTAGAATATTCATAGATGGAACATTTAATTCAATGCAGAAAATAAATGATGGTTAAACGTTTCTTTCTGAATTTATAAAAGGATTTCATATCTTAATTGATTCTTTAACCTGGATTATGCACTATTAATCTTTTTAATATTGCATGAAACTTTTATTTTGTTAGTAAAATTGTTCAAGTGGAATAGACTAAATTATGTGCGTCAAATAAATTGATCGTTTAAAAGACACAAAAAATTAATTATGAAGCTTTTGATTATCATCATTATCACTTTTGCAATTATTCATAATGAAGTTCATTGGTAAGAGAAGAGGGAGATTCGAATGTGGATATCCAAGAATGCTGTCTTCAAGCATTTAGAAAGAACAATATATTCCTGCTTATATACCTTGTGCACGAAAAAAATAAAGTTTTCATCAGTTACACCACGAAAAAAAAAGACAAAATACTGACGCTCATTAATAACCAAAAAGATTAAAGGAGGATATGACCGAGGAAAAATAATCGGTGTACGAATGTTTGAAGCTCTCTATTTTGGTTGTGGAATTATTCAAAATCATTCAAAAGTTGGAAAGTCAATAAGTCGTGTACTCAGTACTCGTGTAATGTACAAGCATTACACGAGTACTGAGTACACGAGTGTAATTTTTATCATGATTCTGGCAGGTTAGCTGCTGGTTTTCTGATCTTCTTTTAAGAGAGACGGAAATTTATTATTTCTCCTTCAAACTCTTCCTGGAATTAAATTCATCGCCTATATTGAGATAAGTCAATCTCAAATATCATCTAAATGCTGAAAAGACACTTAAATTAACAACAAAAATTGAGGAAAAATAATCGGTGTACGAATGTTTGGAGCTCTATATTTTGGTTGTGGAATGATTCAAAATCATTCAAAAGTTGGAAAGTCAATAAGTACTCGTGTAATGCTTGTACATTTCACGAGTACTGAGTACACGAGTGTAATTTTGATCACGAATCTGGCAGGTTAGCTGATGGTTTTCTGATTTTCTTTTAAGAGAGACGGAAATTCGTTATTTCTCCTTCAAAATCTTCTTGAAAAGAAATTCATCGCCTATATTGAGATAAGTCAATCTCAAGTAACATCTAAATGCTGAAAAGTCGCTTAAATTAACAAGAAAAAATATCGTGTTTTTTATCAATTGTCTTTGACTATTTTAAATAATTACACACACACACACAGACACACACACACCGTATGTACTTTATTATTACTGTACACCACCTGACTTTCTGAAAAGGCATGATAGGAATCGAAGTAGATGAACTTTCATCTGTTTTTAGCACGAAATTACACACCTTGGCGACTGCAGTCAGAAAAAGCTGCCATAACTGGAAGTAAGTAGCGTTTGATTAAAGTGAAATGTCAATTACAGACAGGATATAAATGATTAATCTCTGCCTATATTAAAGATGAGAATATATGCATGTGTTGGTTCTTTACTAACCAGACCATTAAACGTAGAGCTGCCACACTTGTCGCATTTATACTTTGGGGGGGGTGAGAATATACAATTAAGAGAGATATCTCTGAAATTTTAATTAACTAAAAATTAAACGACATTTTGACCTTACCCAACATAACATTTCAAAATATTGCAGTACAAAAATGATTTTTATATTTAAAATTTCTTTTTAAATATAATTGTTTTATTGCTATACAGATTTAACCGAAATTTGACAATTTTTTTAAAAAAAATATTTTCTAGATTAATTCTCAACTATTGATTTCCTTTTTGGACTAAATTCAGATAATTTTCATTGTTCCGCTAATTATGTAATCCTTTTCTTTTCTTTGTAAAGAATTCATTCATTATTTCTTTCATTGTAGAAATTTAAAGGAAAATTATTGATATTGTGTAATGTACATGATGAAAAACAAAGTGAAGTTACACACTACAAGTAAAAAGATAGACGAAACAGATATTTACTTTTTGATTAACGCAATAATGCCATGAAATTTGGCTGTCCATATACACAATGAAAAGAGTAGGTGGAATCTTAAAATAACACTGTTTTTGTTTCAATTTGATGCTAAAACGTTTCTCAGAGGAATCATGATCATTAAGGTAATGATTCACAATGGCGTTAATTGAAAATACATGTAGATAATATTTCCGACGAACTAGGTGGTTTCCAATTTGGATAATTAGAGTAATATAAATGTGTCCCGGGCTATAATTCCAAATTTCACTGCTCATAAGTAAGAGAATGGTAAGCAGAAACTATGTTCGCTTTAGATATCTCTAAGCGACAATCGCTTAAAAGACAATTTCATTTAAATTTTACAAGATAATAAATAACTTCACTCCGATTCATTCACATTCGTTAAAATATAGAAAAATAAAAAAATTATCTTTATTCGATTAATTTGTGAAAAGATATTTAAAGATAAATTGTTTCAATTCCGTCAAACGAATTTAAATTCACAATCAAAGATTATTAACTCCACATGATAATAAGAAAATGTAAAGATAAATTGTTTCAATTCATTAAAAAAAATTTGAATTCACAATTAAAAATCACAAACTCTATAATTTCCTGCTTTGTTATTTTTATCGAAATTTTAAAGCACTGTGAGATCAGAAAAAAAAGACATTATTTTTGTATATTTTTGAAGTAATAAAAATATTTATTCAATGGAAAGTTTTAAACATTTCATATATTAAAAGTCTACTAAAAATAACTACATGTAATATGGATAAAAAGGTATTTTTTTAGCGAAAATTAGAATATATTGAATTCTGAACTAAAAGGAAAAGTCCATCTGGAATTATGTTTTTATACAAAATGCATTTGAAGAGAAGAGCATTGGATTTTTATATGCTAGTATCTTTTGAACACTTAGAAAATGATTTCAGTTTTTAAATTTCTTAATATCTACCATGAAAAATAAAAAGGAAATACAATATGCGACTTTATTATTTTGAAAAAGAAGAATTTATTTTTGAAAATATTCAGTTAAATATTTCAAGAGATTCAAATTCAAACGTTATTTTCTTTCTCCAAAACCCTATTACCCTGAATAAAATTATTTAAAGGAAATACAGAAATTATGTTTAAATAGCATTATATATAGAATAATGCATTTTGTTTTCTCCTCTCAGAAAATTTTTAGGCATTGAAGGTTAAAAAATAAAATAAAAATATCTAAATACCAAGAATGAATCAATCCAGAGAATTTAATTTCGCATACAATTCTTATTTATTCTTAAATCGAAATACTATTTAGAAATAGAATGTTGGTAATAAAATTGTATTCAGGACCTGATCAATTGCTATTTTCCTAAATTCAATTCAAACTAAGAGAAATTGATAATAATTTTTTTCCAACCAGTTTTCATTCTTTTGTTATCATATTCAGGGCTTTAGATTCAAACTCATTTAATTAAATCTGAATACAAATTCATGTATTTTTTAGAAGATGATAATCATTTTCCTGGTATTTCGCTTCAATAAAAGCGTGAAAAACACCACTCCTGCTTTTGTTCAGACCATTTTCTTTGTTTTTCATTTATAGAGAAATAAAATTTATAGTTTTGAATATTATCTCGTTCATGCATTCTCTTAATCATTTAAGGACTATTTTTACATAATAATGTAATTTAATTTTTTTTATTTAATATTATTGCTCGCAGTTCACAGGATCAGAGATTTTCTCTGAAATTAGATAGAAAAAAACCTGAACTTATTTTTCAAGAATTTTTCAACATATTTAATTTCTTTGCTTAATATTGTTTTTATTGTTGAAAAACCAAGTGTATGTGTCAGTATTTTTGAAAAAGTTGTAACTAATAATCTTTTTATTCGGTTAATTCAATCAGAATGATAGAAGCAGAAATTCAAAATTCAATACATAAAGAATTCAATTATTAATTGTTACATGCAAATTTATTTTTAAAGATAGTATTACAATACTTGGGAAATATTATTGCATATGGCGCTGATTCATCCTGAATTAGATTGCGTCATCTGCTCTCCATGTTATAGAAATTCGACACATCAGACGTTTCAATATAGCCGTTCACTCTCTTTGCCTTTTGGCAGTAAACATGAAAGCGGGCAGGAATCGCTCTGTATATTAATCTCATGAGCTCCAATACGTGTCGTGTCAATATATCTTGACATATTCCTGCAAGTTATTTAATTAAATATTTGTTAATAATAGGTGTGAATGGAGTAAATCTATCTTTTGGAGGCTCATAATTAGCATTATATTCAGACCATCAGAGAATTCGTCTGCATATTTGATGTATATAGGCCACTTCTAAGTATAATAAATTAAATCCTTCTGGTGAATAATTCTTTACGTAAATGATGAGAATGATTCTTGATTATAATTTAATGAATCCTTTGAATGCGACAGTAAATCAATAATATTCCATTCGGTAAAAATTCTCAGCTATTAAATATATTATTGTTTATATTTTCGAATATTAATAATATAATGTAGGGAGTAAATTTTTCATTACATGAAGATTTGTATCTTATCTTTCCAGATTAAAGCTCGAATTTCAGTTGAGTTGACAAAGAAAATTAAAAAGAAATATAGAGCCTGTGTAAATTTTTTTAAATAGTAAAAATGTAGTATTTCAAAACATTTGTAGCGTAAGAATATTTGGAAGACCAAAAAGAACAATCTTTAAATGAATATATTTATATCGTAACAAATACTCCCTGCAAAGCAGTTTATTACCAATAATGTCAGGTCAAAAATAGAAAAAACTTACAAGAAATAATATAAAAATGTTTAAAGCTTTATCTTCAAAAAACTCGGGAAAGAATATATAGTTTATAACGCACAGTAATTTTAAGTATTTATTGCTCTGACATGAATAGTTTGAAGCTGAGCACAATTCTTCTCCCCTTGTTCAGGTATGTATTTAATTCCACACTGAAATCCTTGAAACTGAAGAAATTGTCTTGAAAATAATTCATAAACTGTCTGGGTAGCTCATTTGGAGTTATGTTACATGCTAACTATTTATGAAATATTTGTTTAAAATAAAGTATAAATATTTTATGGTCTCTAGGAAAATGGTATTTAGAAAAATATTTCACATTTTTTTTCTACAATTTCTGATCATCTTTAATCACCATAATTTTGATTGTAAAAGAATATTTATAAAACTAATATTCAATAGATTTCCTACATAAAAAATGGCCAACAAAATTTGATAATTCAGATGTCAAATGTAGTTGAATTATTGGGTCTTAAATTTTTAATTAAAATGATAATAATTACATTTACATAATTATTATTTATACGTTTCGAAAAATTGCTGTTTTTACTCATATATTATATATTAATACTTCTAAGCACAAATATTTTTACAAACATTCTGAATATTAGTTTATAGAAATATTGTCTGTGAATAGATATGGAAAATGACAATAGATGTATAATTATCAATTTCTATTGAAAAATGCATGTCTATTTTAGAAATATTGGAATACATCTTACCTTGAGCTTGATATCGAATATCCTATTTTCTTTTATTATTTTCAATAACCATTGACTACTCCAATACGTTCTTAGGCACACAGATAAAACTGATTGACCGGACCCCCCCCCTCACACCAACACCCAACACTGGCGGGAACTGTGGTTGAGTCCACACCGGGCACAGCACAACCCTTCCCGAAGGAAGTACGTCCCATCATTCATGGGAGGTAGCCAATCCCCACCTATTTCTGCACCCACCAGGTACGGCGAGAACCAACCACAATACTAGAAGCTCTTCATCCAAATTCTTGAGGTCCCCCCCTTAGTGGGAGTGCTGTTATTGATAAAGGTGTCACTGAAAATTATCACTTAGTTTTTAACCCTATCACTACCAGCGGGTCGGTTTGGGAGCGCTTCGGAAATTTTTCTTTAACGTCCAAGTGGGTCGGTTTCGGGCTCCTGATTCTGTTATAGGGGAGGTGGGTATTAAAATCGGCTACTGTTTTAAGCTCTCCAGGATATCTGTATTATCTCTGACGATCGCGGCTTTTTCACAGTAGATTCTCCGGTACCTTAATGTGATAGATTTTGGGGGGGGGATTCACTCAATAGGTTGATTGCACACATTTTGTGTTTTGAATTTGTTTTGTAGTTTTTATTTCTATGACTAGTGTTTTGATTTGTATGCTTTTATTTCCACATGTTCTTATCGCAAAATTGGACAGATTTTATAACTATTTATATAAAAAATTTTGCACTTAACTGTTTCTCTGTTAACAATGAATATAAGGATACCGACACGTTGTTTATTTTTCGGATAAGCATCAGAAGCGCTTTTCAATATTAAGACTATTGTAATGATATAAAGACAAACTATTGCATTGACACTGCGGTCTATTCACATTGCAGTTTTCTCACAAAATGGGTAGCGACTCTTGTTACTGTGGAGGGAAGTGGTTTTATATTCCCAGCATCTTCTATCATCAAAGGAGCATCGGAATTTTCAATGCCGAGTACAAACTAAGGCTTTCAGATAGCATTAAAAGACCCCAAAAAGTATGGGAGATTTTTTCCCTCCTTCATAGAGTGGGATAAGTTATATAAATGCCGAGTTCCTTGCACGAATACTATTCTAAAAATTTCTCTTCAGTTGTGAATTTCTACTCTTCATTTTACGTTCTGTGAATATATTTTTGTATTATCAGAGTACTTTCTTTTATTCAAACGCTTATCCTTTCTTCATTATGAGTAAAAGTTAACTTGAATTCACTGATGAAGAAATTAAAAGAATTTTAGCAGCTACTGATAAAAGTGACAGTTATCTGTCAAGTGAAGATGATGGTTGGTCAAAAAATGACGCTTTAGCTTATCATTTGAAACATTTTCTCAAATTTCATTTATTTTTCTTATTTTATTGTGAAAAGAAGTTTTAAAACCATCTAGTCTATTCTCTGAATTATTTCAATGTATAAAAAAAAATTAAGCAGTAATATATGGCATATTGTCTACGATTGACAAACGATTGTTTTGATATCCTTTTAAAAGTTTAAGAAAAATAAGATGAAAAATAAGAATTTTTTTTTTTTGTGTAGACATTTGTCCCAGCTTTTATTTCAATGATAAAAAAATGTTTTACTAAAAATGGGATTACATGGGATGTTTTACATGGGATTAATGTTTTACAAATGTTTTTACATGGGATTCCCTCATGCGTAAATTTGTGGAAACTTCATTCGGAACTTTCGTTCAAAATTTCCTTTTAATAAGATCTTGTCTTAATAATACTATAAAAATTAAAATAACATTTCAAAATCAGAAATTCAGCTTGAAAAATTTAGTATGATTATTTATACTAAATAAGTAATATTTATGATGAACTAAAATGAAATGTTTAGGCTGAAAACTGAAGGAATGTATTTGCGAAATATATTTCGCCGAGTAATTTTTTCCCGGATTTTATTGAACAATTCTTTGTACGTCAGTATTAAATGAAATTTTTTTAAAAAATTTATTCTCATTTATCAAAGCAATTCGATAAATGACATATATAACGTTTGACGTCATGTAGTCTCTAGATTTGACAAAAATTTTAAAAGATAAGTAAAAATGAGTTGCAAAATAAAGACATTTTTGGAATGTATATTTACATAATTCTTTTACAATGATTTAAGTAAAAACAAGAATTCATAAGTTTGACAAGTTTTAAGAATGTTTTAAGTTTTTGGAAACAAAATGTTAAAACTTCTTTAAAAATTTAATTAAAGATCTAGAAATGCTTTTTGCATTATGATCGAAAATTCAAAATAATATTTTATATTCGAAAATTCAATGAGCATAGCAGTTTATGTTTAAAACAACGTAATACTGAAGATAATAAAAAAAAATTCTCACCCGAGTGTTAAAAGAACGTATTATTTTCGAGATGTCTTTCAAAAGGTACCTGTTTTCATAATTTTCTTATTCAACGGATGTTTTTATTTCGATATTAAATGTAGATTTAGAACATTATCTCGTCTATTACTGAATTTCATTGACATCTATACTATGTAAAATATATCTTAATTGCATTTATCTATACATTATGTATGTCATATTACTATGTAAAAAATTACATACTAATATATGACGTCTTATTAAATTTTAACAAAAAAATGAATTAATATTCTAAAAGTTTATTGAAAATTAGATGAAATAGAGGTTTCTGAAATTGATATTAAATGTCAGTTTTTATTTTAATTATTTTAATGGTTTGGAAATCTAATATAAAACTTTATAAAAATTATTTTCTAAATATTATATTATAAAATAAATTTCAAATATTTGGTAATAAAAATACCCCAAAAATTCGATGAACGAAACGCTTCACATTAAAAAATGTCAATGCATTTAGTTGAGTTCCAACCAGTTGCGAATCTTCACACAGGGCGCACTTCCCCCCCTTGACCCTCTTTTGCGGTTTTCTGGGGTTCTTTAATGCCTGTCCAGTTTATCGACTGCTAATAAACTGGACTGGTGTGGTGTGGAAGTTAGAGGTGATGCCAGTTCAGGTGACGCCCTCGCTATCTGACTGATTCAAAATTACAAGGTTCGTCCCAAATATCACTATTTTTGCTTTGAAACAGGACATAAATATTACTAAACTAAACTAAACCTACAAATGTCTTTTCCCTAGATTTAAGTTTGAAGGAAACTAAACAGAAAGCAATTAAAGAATTTTTTTACTTAAATATTAAATTGCCATTTGTAACTTACTGCATTTAGATTGTTTCCACTAATTAAAAAAAATTCTGATATTATTCTCACTAATTTAAGTAATCTGATGTTAAATGAATGAGCGAAATGGAAGTACTCGGCTCTAAAAGGGAAGTATCCGGTTTGAGCAACGATGACATTTTTTTTTCTAAAAGACAGAATCGCCTTAATACTAGTACTTCCGATTCTAGCAGAAAAGAAAAATAGGACTGTAGACCCAGAATTCTATAATTAATGTAAATGATTACTACTCAAAATAAATCCCTTTTAGTTAAAAAAATATTGATTAATCTTTCGTTTATGTTAATAGCTTAAAAGGAAATAGCCGCCTTTGGTGGCAGCCGTTCACATACCGTACAAGTTTGGTTTAGTTATATTAACGTCCCGTTTTAAAGCAACACTAGGGCTATTTTGGGACAAACCTCGTAATTTTGAACCCTGGTCAGATGGCATGGACTACACCTGAGCTGGTACCGCCTTTCCTAGCTTCTATACAACACCAGAGGGAGGGCGTTTAGCCCCAACGGATTTAACCTGCACCAGACCCGCTTACATGACGGTTCTTCTACGGAATCGGGTCTGGAACCTAAAATCTTTCGTTTCCAATACCGAGGCCTTACCACAGGGCCACCACAGCCAAGTATGGAATGTGTTCAAGGTTCAAGATAATTTTCACCAGAATATGAATCTATAACTGTCTAACACCAAGAGATTGCCAACCCACTACAATGACATGCAACTTTAGGATTGAATTGCACCCACGTTTAAGTTTCTGTTGTCAAATAAAGATACCTAAATAAAGAGTAGAATTTTATAAATGTAATGTACAATATCTCTTAAGTGGGCATAATATCATACAGAGAGTGGACAGAGTGCTCCCAGGTACCATACAAATAATAATTTAGCCATGTCAATTGTATCTTACGATAACTAGTCAATATTTCAAAGAATTCCTGCACAATAAAACTAGAGCATTTTAAATCTGATTTATTAGACTACCATTATTTTACTAATAAAATATCATGAACTGCAATTAATAAAAGAAAAAAAATGCGATACTTTAGCTTTTGAAGTACACTAAAAAAGCGTATTCAAGCATACGTTAAACATGAATAAATTGGTACCTAATTTTATAAATTCTATGTTCGGTATTACAGTAATGAAATCAAATCCCTTTCTATTAGACTTTATGGCAAAAGTTAATACAGTTTCAAGTGCTTCTAAATTTTTAGTAGATTTTATTTTCTAGATTTCTAGGTAAAGAGTGGTTTAAATTTAAGCTGAATTGACTCTTGATTTATATTTAAACTGAAACTAAGAAGTATATTAAATAAAGGATAGAAATTTGCAATTCATCTTAAGAATTCTCACTTTTATTTTATATCAATTCAATAATTCTCAGACTATGTAGAGGTATATACCACTTTAAATTTAGACTACGAATATGTTAGCAATGTAGTTTCTAGAAAATAATAAAGTATCAAAACAAATATCTGAAAAAAGATCAGAAAATTTGGTAATTAAAAAAAATTGAATTAGAAATACATAGATTTTATTTGCAAGTTTGCTATACAAAAACAGATGGTTTACAAGATTGTAACAAATTTAAAAAGTAGAATACGAATGAATTTGAGATAAGAATTCATAACAGATAAAGTAAATTGGGTTTTGCAATTCTATGCAAAATGCTTAACAAGAATTCATACAGTTCATTAACAAATTCATTCAAAGCATTTTTTTAAAAAATAAACCGACATTTTAGTTCCGAAATCTATTAATGAATTCTTAACAGTTGCATACATTTAAATAAATTACTGCATAATAACTTCTACAGAGAATTTTTAATTATAATTTTAAAGATTTTTTTAGTTGTATAATACAATTCAGAATGAATAATTAAATATTGCATTTATATTTAAGAAAATGTTTTCCCAAATTTAATACCCAAGAATTCTGAATAACAAGCTGCTAAAAAGGTTTCATTTTCAAAAAAAGCAATCAACATTAGGTTATGCACCATGCGCCCTTTTTCTCAAAATGTTACGTTTTATTCACAAAAATATTTCGCGAATAAAGAACCTTCCAAATTTATCCACTTGCAATCGGAGAGGAATATAGAAAGTTAATTTTTGAATTTAAATTCGGATGAGGATAAATCCTAATTAAAAACATTAAAATTACCATGAAAAACAATTTTAAAAAGAACCAGATAAAAACTGCAATTCACCAAATTGTACTATATTTCTAAAGCAGGACCAGCTTTCTAAACTTTCATATCTACACTTGTCAATTAATAAATTCTAATAATTTTTATTTAAGATTAATAAAAGGATTATAAACAAATAACTTAATTCATCTTCTGCATTTCGAGTCAATTCGATATTCTTCTAACGACTTAGTTTCAGACAGTGCATACATCTAACAAATTCGTAAATTGAATTTATAATTTCCCCGAGATGTCTCCCATCGAATTTTCTGTCAGGAGTAAATAGTATTCAGAAATTAAATACGAAATTAAATTCAAAAGTACATAAAATTTTATTTGCATGTTTGATATACGAGTACAGGTCATTTACAAGATTATTACAACACAAGAAAGTACAATATAAATGCATGAAGAACCCAGTACAGGTATCAAAACAGCAAAGGCTTATTACATGAATCGTTTTAAGAACTCAGTTTCATAAGTAATGCATTCGTTTAACATTAAATTAACATACTTGAGTTGGATTATTTTATGCAACAAGAATTGCTATAACTAGGGAAACATTAATTTATATAAATGTATTTAGAAAAATTTCAATTGAAAATTCATTATAAAAAATTTTATGCATCATGTAAGACAGAATATGCGAAAGTTTAATATTCTATTAAATTAAAAGAATTTAACAAATTTTATTATTAAAAAGCTGATAGTTCAGAACCCTAGACTTTCTCATGTTATTGGAAAAATAAAGCGATCTGCTCTACATTTAGATTATTTAACATTCATCGCATCCATTTACTTTTTCCTTCAACGAAAGGAACATATTCGAGTCGAATTTTATACATATTATTTTATACTAATTAAAGAACATCGTATTTTCTCTAAAAGCATACTGATCACCGTGGTGATCAGGCACGATGATCAAATGCTTTTTGAGAATCAAAGGATATTTTGATTAGCTGGCCGGCCGAGCCAATCAAAATATGCCTCATCCGCGGATGCCAAATTTCCATGAAATTAAAAGTCCAAATAGTGAGATTTAGAATTTTAAATTTACTATTAATCGTAACTATTTTATTTTAAATTTAACATAAATAAAATGTTAACTTAAAAAATAATTGCAAATGGATGCAACGAATATATTTAATATATCTACACAGACTACGGGAAAAAATTTAAATCTTTAACATTTTAAATCATTGACATTACATCTAAATTTTGGTTCAGAAACAATTAATGCGATACATTATGAAATTCACATATGAAAAGAAACTGATAGTCTGTTTTATAACAATTTTACAATATTTATAGTTTCAAAAGTCAAGTATTACCAAATTCATAATAATATCACCATAAAACATCTCTTCAAAATACAAAACTGTTTCATGTACGTAAATACACGCCTTACGATTGATTAATATTTATTGAAAATATTTTAGAAATTCCAAACATTCTAAGACAAACATGCATGCTAACAATACGGTTTGATTTATCCTCAATACACAATAGATATTTTTCTTGACAACAATTACTATTCGTATATTTTAAGTCAGCCGAACATGCATATGACGGTTATTATAGCAAATTTCATAACTTCAGAGTTTACGTTGAGATTAAAATTCTTTTTTTCAATTTAGATATCTTGAAAACATAATTGAAATTAAGCATAAAGCAATATACATATAATATTAAGCATAAAATAATTTTGCACATTAAAACAAATATTTGAAAGGCGAAATCCCTTAATATACTAGAATCTTATACATATGGTCATAAGAACATTGCATTATTTGATAATTCATTTTATAAATCACAAAGCGAGTTACAAAATCATACGAAAAGACATTTTAAAAAATATATAGGTGAAATGAAAAATAGATCAGTTTACAAAAAAGATTTGCATTTTTAAAATTTTACTATGGTAATCAGCGACTAAAAATAATCTTAACGAGTCATCCAAATGGCAAAAAAATTCATTTTCCCACTCACAATGATGAAATAATGCACTATGCAAATGAAATTTTATTTCATAAAAACAATTGTGATTCCTGTCTGTATTGTTGGGTCAATGAGAGATTTGCTTGTCAACTTGTTGAGCTCTAACAAGAGAATTATAACTCTATAGAAATTTTAAAGCGAATTTTATACGAAATGTAAATTAACATTCAGTCTTGTTGGAAAGTTGGTTTTGATTAATTTTGCTAGTACACTACCAAATTTTAAGTTATCCATATTAAAAAACATTTCACCAATGTAGATTGTTTTTAAAATACTTCTCAAAAATTAATAAAAACAAACAAGCATTACATTTGAAGGGAATGAAGACCAATATTTTAAAGTTGGTAAAAGAATACAAGTTTCCAGATAATTTTAAGATGAAATATTGATCGAATTGCCAAACACTTGTTTTGAATCGGAAATTTTGCATACTTCAAGCTTTGCAAAGTTCGAAAAAGAAATTATATAAATATTCAGTGTGGCTCTTAGAATAGAATAAAACATTTCAAAGATGATATCCTAAAGTAATGTTCACTGTATACATACACACATTTCCACTGTGCAGACCATTTATGCCCGCATTTTGGTCACCAATATAAAGTTATGCGAAGACAAAATGAATTTTACAAACTCAACAGCACAAATTGTATCTGCATTCATAGTTCCATTGAAAAGGCTCCGAATTGCAAGGGTGAAGACTCCAAATAATATCTTGCGGCGTGATATCTTGGGTAAAAACCATGGAGACATCTGAAAATATTAAATTAAAAGATTAGATCAGAATCAGACTATCGAGAATTCCATTACATGCCAGAATATAAAAGACTAAATTTTGACCTTTAAATCCACTCCAATAATTCAATAATCGGAAAAAATTTGCTATCAAAAGAAGCGGAATCTACATCTACGATTTTAATCCACCCATAGTTCTCATTATGAAAATGTAACTAACCATTTAAATACAATTTTAAATACATTTAATTATTCCAGCACCTTTGGGACATATGCGTGTTTTTATTCTCTATAAGTCAGAAATGGAAAATAATGAATGTTCCAACAGCATTCGATAGTCATTGTTTCGATTTTAGAATAGGGTAGATTTCGCCAGGCTCTCGAAATTTTCACAGAACCGCCAAAAAGTGCCGAAAACGAACGCATCCTTGCATTGTGGAGGGAAAAAAAAGCAGGATGTTGAGAAAATGAGCACAATTCTTTGCGTAGAGATTGCAAATGAATTTCCTAGATTTCCGTTCATATATTTGAAAATCAAATGAGTTCGCCTTACTGATTATTTTATGCTGGTAACTGCAATTAATGAAGAATGGAAAAATTTAAGTATCAACTGCAGTATGTTTGGTTTGGCCTCAAAAATAACTTTAACGGAGAAATGACGAAATTATTCAGAAATATTTTTTGCTTATGTTTCATAAGCACATATCTGAAAAGGTTTGACCATACATTTACCAATTAACAAGAAAACATATATAGGCCAACTCCATTCTTAGACAATGAATTACTTCGACAGCTATTTACAGAAATTAATCTCCCAGCATAACATGAACGGTAATTCGGTTCTTATGTTCAGAGGCAGCTAAAATTTCAATGTTTCCAGGAAACTATGGTTTATGTATTTTTTATGCCTTCGGAATACTTTCTAGAGGGTCCAAATCAAATAGTTTCCGAAAATCATGCTATTCTGATAAATTTATTATAATGTTTCAAGAACTTACCATGAGAATTTGATACTTCAAATTATCTTGAGGAAAGTGGCGAGTATTGATGTCTTGTATATGGAACCGAGAAAGCTGCATTACTGATGGTACCCAAGAAAAAGATGCATCCATAATGGTCGTAAGTTTTCTGACCTATGAACACCTAATGAAATAAGGACATTTTTATATGTCTTATCACTTCATAATCAAAAGTGTCTGGATACAGTTTTCAATTCGATTTGACATTTATCATAATTCATGCAACTTACCGAAATCACTTCAATACTATTTTTTCCGCCAATCCGGACATCTCCGATATTTAAAATTTTCGGCTGGAGCCGAAATGGTATTCATTGCACAGATAGATGAGTGATATTAAGCCGTTGTTCAATTAAGTGGCCTCTAATGTATTCTTTGATATTAGAGCAGCGCATTCTGCAATTGCTGGAGATTCTACCTCTTTTTGGATTCATAAAGACGTCCCATCATGAGTAAACACGAATTCCGTCAGAATACTTTCAGGTATGAGAAAGTAATTTAAATTGATATCCCCAAAGTTCTTGCTATTATTCTAAAAACTGAAAATCTCATTCATTTTTTCTGTTCATCTCTTGAGAACAGAGTAAGAAGTAATGACCTTGGTTTTCCCCCTACCTCGGACTATGAGAAATCAACGCAATTCAGACTCGCCACTTAGAATCCACTTTCCTGGATTATTCAGGGATAAGAATTTCTTTCTCTTTCAAACCACTGTGCAATTCATTTTTAAAATTACGGTATTTTTTTTTTTGTAAAAAGTTGATACATTAAACTTAGACTAATATTTCCGGCTTTATAAATCATCCAATAAATCTTTGGTTTGTTAGGATCTGAATTCTAATATGCGCTTGTTGAAGCTCCATATTATCTATTGTGCCGCTATCACTTGCTTCAAAATCTGAAAAGAAATTCATGATTAGATAGGAAATCAAAAATAATATAAAATGCAAGAATATATGCATTTTACTTTTGGTCTCGTATCTACATCGATAATTCTAAAATCCGATAAGAATTTGCTTGCAACTTCATTGACATAAATTAAAGGTTTCCAGTTATAATCAGGAAATCTTCATGCTCGCATCAATTCATTTTTTCCTTTTACAAAATTAATCTATTAGCAATATTTGAAATTCATTTGTTAAACAATTCATCTAGAAACACATCTTCAATCATCTTAAACAGTATTTGGTTTAAAAAAATACTTCCAAATCCTTTCCGAGAGCTATACGCGTAAATAGGAAAATAAGTCGTGCATCTAATTTGTCAAATGCCCGTTAAGCATAATTGCCGATTATACTTAATATAACAAAACGTTTACTCGGTAAACGCTAGAATATTCTTTAAAGCGACTCACAAAATGCATAATGGTAAATTATACGAAATTTCATTTAAGGAACATTCAATTTTAATTTTGGACGGTTGCATTTCAAATTTTATGGAAAGTCATATTTAGATGCTTGAAAAATAGAAAGACGAACTTGAGGACATTACCAAGAAGCATGTTTATTAACTACAACTTGTAAAGGATCAAAAAGCATTGATTTTTTAAATAGTAATACATTTATCCATTCTAGAAAGTAAGTTTTCCTTAGTCCATGTAAACACAAGACGATTATCTTGAATCATTATTTTGTCCTGTTACAGGTGCGTGTTGGAATAAATGATTTGAGAGTTCCGTATCTCAATAAATGTTTACCGGAAATTATGTTTCACTTCTCTTTGCAGCTTCCAGAAAGTTTACTTTTGAGACAAATCGAATACAATTGGTTTCCAAACGCCATGTCGCTTTGTTAGTTTTAATATAATTTGCAAACTTACTATGTCCTTGAATTCCTTGTACTTTGATGTCATATTAAGATACTTCCTCGCATCCAGCATTGGCGCAGATGGATAGCAAGTACATGGAACTGAGTAAACAGTACTGGTGATCGACATCGTGCCTTTGTCAAACAAACGGCATGGACACAGGTAAGTCGTCCACCCTATGAAAAACTAATGAAATAGAGTACAATTTTATAGCTCTAATTACCCTTGATAAAATATTGCATCCAATCTTCCTTTCATTATTACAATTGTAATAATGTAACTTACCGATATTACTTTTGTACAGAACCGAGTGGAAGTCGCCTGGCCATCCAGATGGCTGCTATCAACACAATGTTTGCCAAGAGCTGAGATAGCAGTCATTCCGCATATGGAGTTGTTTCATTGCTCCGACAAACATCTGAGGAGTCTACAGAGAGCTGCTCTAATAACTGCAGAATTTGTTTCGTTGATAGTTTGTGAGCTTGCATTTCTTTTAAATGAGTGAAAAATCTGATGAATCCAAAACAAACTTCCTGGCAGGAGTGAGGCAGTTTAAAGATATCCAAGATTTTAACCTTGGAAACTTATCAAAATAAATATTCATTCTGCATATTTTCAGAAACGGCACAAGAAACCAGTAGCAATGGCTCTTTCCTATATCATTAGACTATACCAAGTAATATCCATATAATTATGGCACTTTCGTCACCTGAAAGCCACTTTTGTAGAATATCCAGAGATTATTTCTTCCATATTCAATCAAAACACCATGCTCAAATTTCAATGCGTCTTAGAAGCTTTCCTAAAGTTTAAAAATATACGAATGGGCAGCAGGCAGTTTAGTGTTTACTTTTAAATTTTGGAAGACTATGAATTACGAAGATTATCCCGCGCTCACTTTAATAAAATTTGCTCTCGAACAGAACAACTTCCTTTGCCCTAAAGCTGTTCCGACTGTTTTAAGCTTTATGAAAAGGATAAGTTATTTTTTTTATGCATCAAAGGATAGAGAAATGCAATACGAAATTTGCCTACTTTCATATACACTCAAAATAGCTGCAATTAAAAGACTATCTAAAATGCTTAGTTCGATTACATTTCTAAACCTTTTCCTATCCCTGATCTAGCTGGTTACTTCCTTTCATTCGAATCAAAAAGATAATTAGAATTCATCCGCATTCGATACACGAGATCATTCCAACTTCTGTTTTCGAATTTTGATATGGAACAAACTAAATTTCTAATTTATGGACCTGTGTTTTTTCAAATAGGTTCAGCTACTTTATTGCACTTCAAAAATATCTGGTCACTTTAACATTAATTGATACGCGAGTACGAATTTTTCCGTACGAGGTTCGAAGTTGTAACGTCAACTAGGGGAATCAACTCATCTATAGAAAGAAAAGAACGACATCCACAATATTACTGTTAATATTATAGGTTGAGGATTTTACTTGGAAGATTGAGGGGGGGGTGTATAGAAGAACAAAATGCTTCATAATTTAAAATTACGTATATGTAATTAATACTGTCCAAGATGGCAAGAACCGCGAGATGAAATTTAAAAAATACAAGGCAGGTTTTAAACGAGATGTGGAAATTTCGGAATGAATTATTTTATTTCCAATACACGAACAATTTTTTTATTGCCACTACAAACAAAGTAAATGCAATTCGAAAATAAAGTTTATACATTGGGCATTTCAAGGAATTGCATTTTTTAACGAGGCGATAGAATTTTAATATCGAGATTAGTCCTAAAAAATGCAGTAAAGGAAAGACTCGGGAAATCAAATACCTTATTTGACTGAAATATGAATTCGAATCTATTCCATTCATCAGTATGTTATTCAAGTGCCATTTGTCGATCCTTAGGCCATGGAGAATTTCGATTTATTAAAATCAATGCATTTTGTCGATTTGAGCACAGTTCTAGTTATGATTCTCCAAAATATCACAAAATGAATAGCATCAGAACAACTGATTTATCTGTTATTTAATCCGGTTTGAACTTATTCCTATGAAAAGTGGAAACTTCGAAACAAAAAGACGATTATTATGCCAGATATACGTATGCAGTTTACAAATTCATGAGATTCAAATCCAATACGATTTTAAAAATTATCAAGAAAGATCTGGTTTAATGTTAAATTTCGGAACCGCCTAATCATTCCCTTGTTTTCCTACTTCAAAGCAACGTTTCAAGCTCATCGCTTCCTATATCCCTACTTTCTGTTGAAATAATGGTGGTCAACGTGAAATTAAATAATTGAGAATTAGAATGACCAAATCCTTGTACAACAAACAAATGTGGCCCAATTTTTCCTTCAGCATTTTCCACACACACACACACACACACACACACACACACACACACACACACACACACACACACACACACACACACACACACACACACACACACACACACACACACACACACACACACACACACACACACACACACACACACACACACACACACACACACACACACACACACACACACACACACACACACACACACACACACACACACACACACACACACACACACACACACACACACACACACACACACACACACACACACACACACACACACACACACACACACACACACACACACACACACACACACACACACACACACACACACACACACACACACACACACACACACACACACACACACACACACACACACACACACACACACACACACACACACACACACACACACACACACACACACACACACACACACACACACACACACACACACACACACACACACACACACACACACACACACACACACACACACACACACACACACACACACACACACACACACACACACACACACACACACACACACACACACACACACACACACACACACACACACACACACACACACACACACACACACACACACACACACACACACACACACACACACACACACACACACACACACACACACACACACACACACACACACACACACACACACACACACACACACACACACACACACACACACACACACACACACACACACACACACACACACACACACACACACACACACACACACACACACACACACACACACACACACACACACACACACACACACACACACACACACACACACACACACACACACACACACACACACACACACACACACACACACACACACACACACACACACACACACACACACACACACACACACACACACACACACACACACACACACACACACACACACACACACACACACACACACACACACACACACACACACACACACACACACACACACACACACACACACACACACACACACACACACACACACACACACACACACACACACACACACACACACACACACACACACACACACACACACACACACACACACACACACACACACACACACACACACACACACACACACACACACACACACACACACACACACACACACACACACACACACACACACACACACACACACACACACACACACACACACACACACACACACACACACACACACACACACACACACACACACACACACACACACACACACAGCCATTGCCCACGCCTCCAACGCCAACCTGAACACCCCAACTCTCACACACACAGCCATTGCCCACGCCTCCAACACCAAAACCCGAAACCACAAATCAAGCGCTCATTACCCACACCATCTGCTCTACCTCCAATCCCTAGTTCTCGTAAATATCCAAATTTTCCCACCTTCAAACACATTACCCAGCTAACACTAACTCTCCATACTCGGCATTACGTACGATATCCGATATGACTGTTAATCAAAAGAATCGCGCCTTGTCCATAACGCATGGTAACGTAGCTTGCATATTTTATCACACAGGAACTATTTTCAAATTCCACAAAGTTGGAACTCCACTTACTGCCTAATGAAACATGGCAAAATTAGATTTCATACCCCCAAGACTTCACATCTCCCAAAACAAAGTACATTAATTTTATTCGATGAATCATGCTCGTACATAAGATAAGAGGTCTTTCATGATACACATCACTAAGGAACTTTCCGATTCACATAATGCATCATTATCCGGTACTAGAATGCATGTCAGTATCCTCATTGTTGCGGGAAGACCAAATATTTAGCACTAAAATTAAAAACGGAATTAAAAAAATACCGAATCCAACGGTTTTTATGCTAGTACTGATTAACACGTTGAGTTGAAGCAGAATAAAAACAGCAAGCGATTTGTTCAAAATTTTTATAAGTTGCATACAAATACTACTACCTGTATTCTGTACCGCTTCCTCGGTCAATTTATGAATTTTAATATTCAATTTCCTCCGAGTTGGGTGCCGAATTGCCCAAACCCGACATCTAGCAATTCTGGATCATGTTTCTGAACAATTCGATTCATTACGATAATATATTGTGAAGAAGTTTTGGTTGAAGCGTTATTTGTATCGAATAACGCAATAATGATTTGATTCTCAAATTTAAAAATAGATGCTTGGAAGTACGATTCTATCTGAAAATCTACCGTAATAGTGCTAATTTCTTCCTTGGCATTTCTTTAATTTACCGTTTCAAATTTTCGATCTCAATATTCCAGATTTTTATGTGCTCATATCAGTTGGATACAGAACTAATTTTCTAAATTCCAGTTAAGGAAATTTTAAAGTGTTAAATTAACATGACTCGTTTCTGGCCGGAAATGGTTAAAATACATCTAGATTGAAATTTTCCGATAGTTTATGCAATAGCTGGTGCAATTAATTCGTGATTTAAGTAAATTAATGGCGCCCCTTAAAGGATACAATTAAAATGCAGATATACGAAATACAAAATTGATTAATTCCATTAATGTAGATTACACGAAGGACGTTAAAATAAGCAAAGATTAAGAATAATGACATAGACTAATATAGAAAAGCAAAATAATTTTTATATGAAATTTGTTTATGACATTTAAAAACCTGAACACAGAAAAAGGATTACTTCAAAGAGCAAGAGAATATTTAGGGTACTAATCTGCAATTTCAGTACGAAATATGGTTTCCAAATGTAAATTAGCGAGCGAGGAGTACTTCAGGCTTAATTAAAAAAAAATGTTTAACATCCTTTGAAATGGATAATAAAATTAGTGTCATTAATTCTTATACCCTTCTGTCCTCGTTTGATTCGATTTTAAAAAATTTCGTCATTCCGACTTCGGTCAATTCACTTTACTACTCGGAAGAAAAATTTCGTTTATATAGTGTATATTTTAACCTAGATCTCTGAAATGTTTGTATTTAGCACATAATTTCTCTAAATATTAAGGAAATTTCTCGATCTACAGAGTACAAAATTAGGCAGTGATTTTTGATTTTTAGTACCTGAACTAACAATTTAAGAACTCTAACATCAAGAATTAACTACAAAACTAATTTTTATTCGAAATACAGGTGCGCCTCTTGATTGAGTATTTGAAGATATTTTGACTTAAAATTCTCTATTTTAAAGAATTTGATTTGTAATTCGCAATACGAAGTTTGCCATAGCAATTCAAAAACAGAAGTTTGAATAACAGCCTGAAAGCTGGAATTTCATTACTTTAGAATATATCGAATGAAATAATTAAACGCTATTGGGAAGAAATTTCAAGAATCGTCAACCAGTTCGATTAAGCAGTTCTTATAACTTCGAAATACCCCGAAATAAAGTTACACCAGAACTTAATTGAATGGCTTTTGACAAAGTTCCAATTGATATTTATAGGACGAGCTGATCTCTAAATTAACAACGCGAAGATTAATGAAACCAAACTAGTTTGAGAGATTCATTTTGGAAAATTTACCATCTTGAACTTTTTAGTAGGTTATTGTATCAGAAAAATTTTCAACTTCCGTTTTTTAGTTTCAGAGGATGCACTTATTGCCAGGTTATTATTGGTTTGAGATTTATTCGTTTTTGAGCGGGTATTCGATTTATCTATATTCTAGACTGTTCCTTTAAAATGTCTTCGACACCTCGAAAATTCGTGGAAGACACTAAAATCTAAACTTTTAGTATTCTGAAGAAATAGGGAAGAATTCATGATATCCGAATATTCGACACAAGTAACCTCCAAACAGCTAGGGTACCACAATTATGTAGACATACCTGGTTAGTCCAATGCGATGCGACAGCAGGAAATTCAGGAAATAATGTCGCCCTCCATCCAAAAACAGCACAATACTATAGTAATGGTGTTCCTTTCTCAAACCTTAGAACTAGTATTAAACTTTCAGTCGAAAAATTGGAAGAATGATACTTGCAACGGCTATAGCTTGAAAATATACAGTCCATCATAAGTAGAGTGTGTCACTTCTACATCGTAGTCGAATTGCCTGTTGTGCAATGACCTGAAAGAGAAATTGTGGTTACCTTGGCGCAAGTTATAAATCATAAATTAAGAATTATTTCTTTTTACAAAATAGGATGCGTTGTCCTTTATTTCTGTAGAAAATTTTTTGCTTACTGAATATTTCACATCGCATATAAGATTTGAAGTAATTATGGTGGTTCAGCGAGGTTCTAATTTCTTATTAATCTAGGCAGCCAAAAAATACCGTTAATAGAATTGAGTAACAAGTATTCTATCCTTGATTCGTTTTATACTCCGAAATAATGATTTTATGGCAAAAGGAACAGAATTAGATGAATGCGTCAAACAAAGATGCACCATCTACACTACATACGTAATGGAATCGTGAGCGCCTCATTACATAGAACACAAGAGCTTGCCTTAATATTACAGCTTTATGCTTTTATCATTTTGTCTAAAATGAAGGAACGTACCTTTTCCAGCTTTCTTTAATGTTACAATAGAAAGATTGCCGCACAAATACGTTTTAAATGTTTCATAAAGCACTGAAAGCCTAGTTTCGGAAGTTTTTCCCGTGGTAATGCGATAAGTTCCATTATGCGAAAACTATAAAGCTGAAGCATTATCTACAATTAAGAAACCATGTATAATCATATTTTGATGATTTTATTTCATAAGAATCGTCTAATCCCCAAGGCTTTAAGCGTGTTCACAAGATGAAAATTTAAATTTCATTATCATAACATTTCACCACATGAAAGATTTCCAAGAAAAATATGACATGAAATTAAAAGCTCGACAATTTTCAAAATGGGATATTAAAATTAAAATGAACTAGGGAGGCAAAAGATGCGAGCTTATATTTTAAGTATAAACAAACCTTTTATATGTTTTATGCAGCATTCATTATTTAGCCCATTGTAATAACAATGTGAATCGAGAATTTATAAATATTGGCATTTGTTCAAATTATGCATTTTAAGAAATTTTGGCGTGCGGTCATTTTGGCCTCACGGCGACAAAGCCCTGTTCAAGCACCTGTTCTCAGTAAAGCTTATGATATTCAATTCATTTCAGATTATTAGAAGCTTGCACTGTCGAAATTTATACTCTACACTTCGACACCATTAAGAAATTGTCATTTCAAGACAAACTTACCATGAATCGCGAGGGCCATTACGCACAGAATATAAAGCTCTTTAGACAAAGATTTGTACCTGAAGCTGTCAATTTTAGCAAATCTGCTAAAATTGACTAATACTCAAGAGATTTTTTAAAATTCCTATCAAAATTCATTTTTCAGTAATACATTTTCATTGATTGTTCCAGAAATTATGATGGGAAGCTAACTTTACAGAAATTTAAAAATTAACTATTCAGTTATAATTTTATTTGTGTGCATTTAATTTATTCAAATTTTAAAAATGGTAACGATGCTTATACGCTGTAATAAAACTCAAGAATTTGTTTAGTTACATATTTCAATTGCATGCTTTAGCCAATGTAAATCTATTATTTAAAAGCTGAAATTTTATTCATTAATTCCAAAGCATAACTTTTACTTCTAACAGATTTAAACCGGATTTATTCAGCAAATCAAACGACTAAAATACTTCGAGTAGAATGCGTTGACTAATGAAGTAGGGCTAAATCGACGATTCAAGCTTAAAATACCATGGTATTACGAGATGTAAATTTGTCATTATTTTAACAATTTTCTATCCATTTCTTCATTGCGCATATAAACCATTCTAATAAAGTCAAATGTAATTTCGCGGATAGTCTTCTAATTTTCACTAAACTTATTTCCTCTATTCCGATGCAAAAAGAATCTTTAGCTTTCAACAATGTTTTGAATTTGATAAAATAACGAAGAGGTTTAAATTTCTGAACACCATAATCTATTAAATAATAATGACATAAAAATTAAAAATTAACAAAATTTGGGAAAATTCCCTGACTATAAAATTGACATCAGAAAATTTTCGGGTAAAAGTGAATTTTAGTGTGCACCCAGCTGCGCCAACAATGCCAAGTCGCCAATAAAGATGGCGGACAAAATAAACAAATACTTCCGCGGAACAGTTACGGTTACCATTTCCCGCCATCTAATTAGGGCTATTTACTGATAAGTATTTTTTTTCATACTGCACCGGGCAGAATTTTTTTAACTTAAAAAAACATCCTACGGCTTCGCTAGCAGCGGGAGCGGGAACTTAGTAGCTTCGCTAGCACATTGAACATAAAGACTGTGTGAATAACAGAAACAGTACATAACCAAAAGAAAAGAAAAAACTGAGAAATAAGCAATCGGAACATTCTCCATGCAAAATTTCAAACAAACACTTTTCCCGACTTCATCAACTCGTAATATATATATATATGCATATTTAACTCACCCTTCATCCATTCTACATGTTCGAAATACTCCCGAAGTAACAAATTATGAAGGGACCGTTATAACACTAAAAGAATTAAGAGAACTGCGAAGAATTCCATTGCAGCTGTCTTTTAAAGTGAGAATGCAGACGATTTTTTTAAAGCGCATACTGACAATTAAAAATTGCAAAAGAATAAATATTTTCTGTTCGTATTCACATTAAAAAAAGGAAGAAAATAAGTTTTAATTATAAGCTTAACTTTCTTAATTTAATAAATTTTAATTATAATAAAAACAAAATTAAAATCTTTAATCGATTTATATTTATTTTTAATTTACATTTTTCACAATGTAATTGTAGTTTATGTACAACTCAACCATTGCAAAAAGTAGTAAACAAAACAGCAGTAGGTTGCTATAAGAGGGATCCGATGGGTTGCAATATTGGCGACAAACAGCTGGTGCACACTAATCTTCACTTAGGCCAATTTTCGGTATCACAATATTTAAAAAAATTGTCACGAAATTAATAAAAATTCTCATTAACATTTAAAAAATACCCGAGAAGTTACATTGCCTCTCTTAAAATTATATGTGTGCCAAATTCGGTCGCATTATGGTCAAACTATTTTTTGTAGAATGCCAACACACATTCATCTTTATTAGTGGAGATGTGGAAATTTACAAGCAGATTTGAATTTTGGGATGTATCAAATCCCTAATACAAGAACTTATTGTTTTATTGCGCGAAAAACGTACATTTTTTTTATTTAGCTAAAAAAAATGTTTTCGAAGTTTAAGAGATATAAAGCTTTAGTCAAGTTCCGGAAGATTTTACAATGCCCCTATTTTACATTAAATTGAGCTACAATCATACATTCAAATGAGCAAGTAAAAGAAAGTTTAGAAGTCAAATTACCTAATATCTGCAACATAATAAAAATGCTTTTTAATACTAATTAACAAATATTGAAGAGTATTAAAACTCACAGAATCTTAGTCGAACGACTAAGTTTTGAGCTCTTTCAGATGTGCAATTTTCCATAAAAAGAAATTTTTAGACGTTTCTATTATATATATATACTAGCCACCTTTGGCGACCAGCCGGTTCGCCAATCTTAATGTTCGTTAAAATTTTAATAATTAAATATTTTATGCAATTCCAACTTTAATAGATTCTTCAGCAAAATATTTTGAAACTTCATATTTTGATTATCATATAATTCATTAATAATATTATAAAGGAATTCAGTCATAACGTAATATGTATCTCTCTCGTTTTCTGTTAGCACCCGTAGAATTTATGCTTTAAATTAAAGTGGAAAGAATTTATCTTCAATTAATATAATAATATTTTTTACTGAAACAAAGCATTTTTTATAATTTGATTACTGAAAATAGAGTCACTCAGCGTTTAAACTTTACGGGCACTAAAGAATCTTTTTAAATTTATGTAATATCTCAAGAGTTGGTCAACAAAATTTTCTTAGATTCATTATGAGCAGATCGATTCATTAACAATGTTTAAATTTAAATGCATCAAACACTAAGAAAATAAAACGAATCGTTTAAAATAAACGGTTGAAAACAGGTTTTAAAAAAACTACTTAAAAAACGATGTACTTGAAACTATAAGCATATACAAAAAATATATTACTAACCTAAATACAATTTACTTACAAAAGCATGCAACTAACCCAAAAATAATTTAAATCATCCATTGATAACGTTGTCATGGCAACAATTAGAACAGAATGCGCATGCGTGAATTTTCTTCGCCGGTTACGTAACGCAAATAGGTGATTTTTTTCTACGCCAGTTGGGGTAACGCTATGCGGATTAGAAATTTTTAATTTCCTTTATTCTGTTTTATTTTAATTCAAAAGTACTTCAGAATGAATCTGAAAGATTGATTCATTAACAATGTTTAATTTTAAATGCATCAAACATTAAGAAAATAAACAGAACCGATTGAAATAATCCGCCGAAAAATTTTAACCCTAGCCTCATTACTGTTGGGAGAAAAAAAAAACTGAAGCCTTTCTCGTTTGGCGCTGGGGATAATGGAAGATTTTTTTGGCGGAAAAGTTGGCGGTGGGGAAAATGAAAGATATTTTTGGCGGGAAAGTTAGTTTTTAATTAATGATTAAAATTCTAATTAAACATTCGAAAAAAGAAACTCCAGGTGCACATTCCCAACCTCCAAGGTATACATGTACCAAATTTGGTAGCTGTATGTCAAACGGTCTGGCCTGTAGAGCGCCAACACACACACACACACACATACATACATACATACATACACACACACACACACACACACACACACACACACACACACACACATTGAGCTTTATTATAAGTATAGATATATGTAGATATTTAATTCACATAGCCATATTTGTAAAATGTATCACGGACAGTTCATTTTTGTTGAGATTTTCTTATGAATGAATGAAGTCAGGCTTACAAGAATTGAACTTCTAGACTGCTTTTGTCTAGAATAATATCTCTATTTTTTTAGATGAAATTCGCATTAAATTTGACGAAAGATGAGCTATATGATACTATTATGTTTTACAGCATAGCCATTTACATAAAACTAATAATCACGCTTTGACATTTGAGATTGGTTCATTCAACTAGTGAATGATAGCGCCATTTATAGAGTAATGGTTTATTCAATAATTACATAAATTCTGCTACATACTCGATTTTCTAAAAAGTGGTTTAAAATAATTAAAATAACTTTTTTCGAAAGAAAGATTATTATGAATAAATATTTCAGTAAAACAATTCTTCGAATCTTGGATACATGGAAAACTAATTACAGTTCATTTTTATACTTATGCGAACTCAAAACTACTAAGTTACTTACCCATTATTAATCATTTCAGTATGAGCGATATAATTCTTGAAAAAGATGCGAATATTTTTTATTTGAATATGGCACCAAAGAGTTGAAGACAGCTAAAATATTCCAAATTTGTTCAATCTCAGAAGCGACGTTACTAGTTTACAAAATGCACCCAGTTTAACAGAATTCGTAACCACTTTATAAATTTCGTTAAATGGAATCTTTTTTACAACACACTCAACAATAAAAGGAAAACTGAGAAATTATTTGAGTTTTATTAGTTTAGATGGATCTAGAAATTTCTTATAAAGCGTCCTCTTCTTCCAAAGATTCGTGCGAGGTGGCTGCTCAGCTAGCACGTACGAAGTGGAGTACGAGAGATTTCCTAAAGGTTGCTCACTTTTTGAAAAGGATTCAAAAATATTTATCGAAATTCGAACCCGAAAAAAGTATACTCAATAAATATAAAAATTATTTAAGAAAAAAGCAATTATCACGATAAATTTAAAAATAAATTTGTCGTCTTTCATAGAAAATTAGGATAAGGTGAAACAAAGGTGCGCTATCATTCATTCAATCTGCAATTATAGGTTATTACTTTATATGCTATAAGTGGGATTTTCGTTTAAGGTGCATCGAAAACATGATGACCCAGTGTCATAGGAATCAATGAAGGTACACCATGATACTGTTTGGCTCCGAATTCCAACTAATTCTTCCTGAAATACTCCAGTATAATTTTTTTAGATACTGCAGATAGAGCACACTGCTGAGCATTAAAAATGCAACACCAGGAAGGAATGATCTGACTAATGTCAAAATCATATAAACGAAAAAAGAGTTTGGGATATGCAAATGATTAGCATTTCAGCGCATTTAGATGACGCAAAGGAGAAACGACATCTGAAGCACTGCATAAAAGAAAAATGGTGAATGGTGGAAAGTGCTCTGTAAGGATGGAGTTTGTTCAGAATATCATGTTATGTATTGAGTAAGAGTAAGAGTAAGAGTAAGAGTAAGAGTAAGAGTAAGAGTAAGAGTAAGAGTAAGAGTAAGAGTAAGAGTAAGAGTAAGAGTAAGAGTAAGAGTAAGAGTAAGAGTAAGAGTAAGAGTAAGAGTAAGAGTAAGAGTAAGAGTAAGAGTAAGAGTAAGAGTAAGAGTAAGAGTAAGAGTAAGAGTAAGAGTAAGAGTAAGAGTAAGAGTAAGAGTAAGAGTAAGAGTAAGAGTAAGAGTAAGAGTAAGAGTAAGAGTAAGAGTAAGAGTAAGAGTAAGAGTAAGAGTAAGAGTAAGAGTAAGAGTAAGAGTAAGAGTAAGAGTAAGAGTAAGAGTAAGAGTAAGAGTAAGAGTAAGAGTAAGAGTAAGAGTAAGAGTAAGAGTAAGAGTAAGAGTAAGAGTAAGAGTAAGAGTAAGAGTAAGAGTAAGAGTAAGAGTAAGAGTAAGAGTAAGAGTAAGAGTAAGAGTAAGAGTAAGAGTAAGAGTAAGAGTAAGAGTAAGAGTAAGAGTAAGAGTAAGAGTAAGAGTAAGAGTAAGAGTAAGAGTAAGAGTAAGAGTAAGAGTAAGAGTAAGAGTAAGAGTAAGAGTAAGAGTAAGAGTAAGAGTAAGAGTAAGAGTAAGAGTAAGAGTAAGAGTAAGAGTAAGAGTAAGAGTAAGAGTAAGAGTAAGAGTAAGAGTAAGAGTAAGAGTAAGAGTAAGAGTAAGAGTAAGAGTAAGAGTAAGAGTAAGAGTAAGAGTAAGAGTAAGAGTAAGAGTAAGAGTAAGAGTAAGAGTAAGAGTAAGAGTAAGAGTAAGAGTAAGAGTAAGAGTAAGAGTAAGAGTAAGAGTAAGAGTAAGAGTAAGAGTAAGAGTAAGAGTAAGAGTAAGAGTAAGAGTAAGAGTAAGAGTAAGAGTAAGAGTAAGAGTAAGAGTAAGAGTAAGAGTAAGAGTAAGAGTAAGAGTAAGAGTAAGAGTAAGAGTAAGAGTAAGAGTAAGAGTAAGAGTAAGAGTAAGAGTAAGAGTAAGAGTAAGAGTAAGAGTAAGAGTAAGAGTAAGAGTAAGAGTAAGAGTAAGAGTAAGAGTAAGAGTAAGAGTAAGAGTAAGAGTAAGAGTAAGAGTAAGAGTAAGAGTAAGAGTAAGAGTAAGAGTAAGAGTAAGAGTAAGAGTAAGAGTAAGAGTAAGAGTAAGAGTAAGAGTAAGAGTAAGAGTAAGAGTAAGAGTAAGAGTAAGAGTAAGAGTAAGAGTAAGAGTAAGAGTAAGAGTAAGAGTAAGAGTAAGAGTAAGAGTAAGAGTAAGAGTAAGAGTAAGAGTAAGAGTAAGAGTAAGAGTAAGAGTAAGAGTAAGAGTAAGAGTAAGAGTAAGAGTAAGAGTAAGAGTAAGAGTAAGAGTAAGAGTAAGAGTAAGAGTAAGAGTAAGAGTAAGAGTAAGAGTAAGAGTAAGAGTAAGAGTAAGAGTAAGAGTAAGAGTAAGAGTAAGAGTAAGAGTAAGAGTAAGAGTAAGAGTAAGAGTAAGAGTAAGAGTAAGAGTAAGAGTAAGAGTAAGAGTAAGAGTAAGAGTAAGAGTAAGAGTAAGAGTAAGAGTAAGAGTAAGAGTAAGAGTAAGAGTAAGAGTAAGAGTAAGAGTAAGAGTAAGAGTAAGAGTAAGAGTAAGAGTAAGAGTAAGAGTAAGAGTAAGAGTAAGAGTAAGAGTAAGAGTAAGAGTAAGAGTAAGAGTAAGAGTAAGAGTAAGAGTAAGAGTAAGAGTAAGAGTAAGAGTAAGAGTAAGAGTAAGAGTAAGAGTAAGAGTAAGAGTAAGAGTAAGAGTAAGAGTAAGAGTAAGAGTAAGAGTAAGAGTAAGAGTAAGAGTAAGAGTAAGAGTAAGAGTAAGAGTAAGAGTAAGAGTAAGAGTAAGAGTAAGAGTAAGAGTAAGAGTAAGAGTAAGAGTAAGAGTAAGAGTAAGAGTAAGAGTAAGAGTAAGAGTAAGAGTAAGAGTAAGAGTAAGAGTAAGAGTAAGAGTAAGAGTAAGAGTAAGAGTAAGAGTAAGAGTAAGAGTAAGAGATTCGTATTTATAGGCTGTTATGACAGGTGTGACCTCGTACGGAATTCTACAGAAGAATCTTCAGATGTCGGTTCCAAAAATAATCAAATCAAAAGCTAAGCTCTAAAAGATGTTGCAATGCTTGAGGTTATTAATTTTTCCCTTAATTATCCATTAAGAATTTTATTAATAGTCTTTTTTTCCTACTAAAAGATTAGCATATCAGAGATAATGTATTATTGACTTGTAACGATATCAATCGGAAAAAAAATCTAAACAACATAAATGTGCAGAAATTTATTATCTAAAGTAATGCTTGTTAGTTTCAGATTTAAGGGGAAAAGAACATGCTACTATGAATTACTTATTACTTAAAGCATAATTACTGTTATTAAAGAAATGATGTAAGAGTTTGTATTAAAATCTGTTTCAAGAATCATATTTATTTCCAGTTGTTCAATGGAAAGATTCTGAATGATAGAAAGTATCAAGAAGTAAATTTCAGCCAGGTCGTGGATCATCAAGTTGTTGATTGAATTGGGAAAAAAATATTAAATGTTTCAAACTAGTCTTTATTACTAATACTTCCTTGAAACAAAGTATTGTGGTTATTTTATTTATCTGATAAAATAATTACCTTTGCGTCTATCCTGTTAAAGAAAAAAATAAGCCCAAGCTCCTTCTCCAAAGTCTTCAAACAGTATATAACAAGACTATCTTCATAGGGCATTGCGGTCATTCCATTTATCTGACTTGTATCCTCTAGATAACATTTTCGTCTATATTGTTAGAAAACAATAAGCCGAGATCCTACTCCAAAGTCTTCAAATAAAATATAACAAAGGTATTTTCATAAGGCATTGAGGTCATTCCCTTTACCAGACTTAAATCCTATAGTTAACCTTGGAGTTTATCTTGTCAGAAAACAATAAACTTAAATTTCTACTTCAAAGTCTTCGAATGATATATAACAAGGGTATCTTCATAAATAGTTATGTATATTTATTCATTTGATTGAAAATTTGATTTTTTGGAAAGATCATGATAATCATATATACCTGAGCAAAACTCCTTGCAGAAAATTCTAATAAATTCCAAAAGTATTATTACGATAAAATAAATGTTTTTTTTTATAAATATAATTTCAGAATTATTAATTCAGCTAAAATTATGCAATATGTTATAACTAATAGCATGAGAATATTATTTTACAGATTAATTTTAATATGTACTATATGTACTATACTATACTATAAATAAAAAAAAGTACAATTCTGTATCTTATGTACTAGGACTGTGCTAAAAGACATAATTGTTTCATGCATATAGTATGAATTGATTCGAAAAGATAAAAGTATCAGAAGTTTGTTCATCATAAAGTAACTATGTGCTCAGTCACTTAATAAAATAACTAATAGCATGGGAATATAATTTCACTGATTAATTTTAACATGTTCTATACTATACTATAAGTAAAAAAAGAAATGTACAATACTATATTTTATGTACTGGAACACTTTGTGCTAAAAGAGATAAATTATTTAAAGAAGAATTGTTCTATGCATATAGTATGAAATGGTTCGGGGGAATATAAGTATCAGAAATATTTTCATCTAAAAGGAACTATTTGTTCAGTCACTTAATAAACATTGTTTTTTGTCCATACCAGATGGTTATGAGAGTTGGATAGATACAAGCTCTACAATTGTTTACTGCCAAGTGCCTGCATAAATAACTTAACTATTTCTAGCCGCCGATGAGAGATTTTCTAGAGGAAAGTAAGGTTAATACCCGATTGTCTGGAATAAATTCTGAAAAATAAGCTTTTAATTATATTTTATAAGATTTTTCTCTTGAGAGTTTATGAGATCAACAGAAAAGCATTAATTTAACGGCTTAATGTCATTAGTCCTATCCACCATAAAAGTTCACCAAAGTTTTTAAAAGATAATTATCTTAGTTTAAGATTAAAAATTAAATTTGTTCATATTTTATCTCCTTTACATGAGAACCACGTATGTTCTTTATTAATTTATTGTCGTTTCATAATTCTGACTTAATTCTGCCTTGCAGTGATGCTTTCAGCATCGAAAGTCTTCCTTATCACTCCTAATCGTTTAAAGTAAGGTTTTTAATAATGAGGCTTCGAAGTTAAATGAAAGGACAAACATGCCATAAATTGTTCGTATTTCAACAAGCGGTCATTTTTTCTTTAATTAAAGTTCAAACTTTTAAATGAAGTAAATATTTAAAAATTATATGCAATAAAAAGACATTTAACTATTAAAATAAAAATATCCTTATTTTTCGTATGCATAATTTTGAACACACATTTTTTTTCTGGAATTCAATACTGTTGCTTAACAATTATAAAAGCTACGAAATTTAAAAATAAATGAATGTATTTCGAAGTGTATTTCCCAAAATTGTTCCATTTTATTAATAAATTGGCTATTTTTATGGCCTACTGTTTGTATCGCATTGCTGTTTCAAACAGAATCACTTACGACAATGGAACTTGGAGAAAGAGATAAATTTTCATTTTGTCTTTGCAACATTGATATAGATATTCAGAGAAAATGATAAATATTATATTCTTGGAACGATGCACAACAAAAATTTCATTTTATAGTAGCACTCTATGGAGCCAAGAACAGAAAAACTGATGACTTAAATTTGATTATGTTCTTTAAAATGTAAGATATATTTTGTGCTATGCAATAGACTAGCAGTTTCTCTACAAGTTACTGGTACATGATTAAAAACAACCGGGGAGGTTCCTCCAAAATTTTCACGCGTCCTCTCCAGTAAAAGTGAATTTCGTCCTTTCCAGAAATTCATTCCCCATCCAATTTGAAACCAAAATTTGATACAAGATTACTATAACAATCATACAATCACATATTAAATTTGATATATTTCATTGCATTTTTGAGCTATCAATCGACAGGAATCTAAATGTACAGACCGACGGACGTTCAATCCTTAGTTGGAGTTGTTTCAAAATTTGATAAGCGTCTACAATAGTGATTTATAATTTGATAAGCGTCTACAATAGTGATTTATATCTGTGATCAATATAAATATATTTCCCTTTTTTTATAAATCTCTTACTCATTTAAATTATCTCATAATAGATGTTAGCAAACGACGATGATTAAATAATTCGTTCGACAGCAAGGAAGTATTCTCCAGTCAGCCGAGAAGATAGGGCCATAAATCAGTCATGTAGTATTTGCCTCCGACCAATAACATCGCAGACATCCATAAACATCTTGGAAGACGTACTGTGAAGTCATAAATTTCGTCGAAGGAGAACGAATTGTGTTTGAAATGATGTATACGGGAGTTTCTGCATGTAAAAATTAAGAGCAAATTGTCCCAGCTTTATTCTTTGAGTTTTGTAATAAAATGGGCTGTTAATTTCATCGTGAATAAACAGATGATATATAGTTTTATGCTTTTTAACTAATAGAATGAAATCACACACAAAAAAAGGCTTAGAAAAATCTGTGGGAATTTTGTCACACTTTTTTTAATTCATTTAGAATTTCTTATGTGTTGAAATATCAAGTTCGAATTTTTGTCGAAAATACGAACAGTTAATAATGATTTAATTATATTTACTCAAGGAAATCTATCCTTACCATGAAAAAAAAATCCCCTTCTATACACCAAGAGAAAATAATAGCTTTTCCCTTTCTAGTTATTACTATTTTTGAACAGGATGATAAATGAAAGCAAAATGTCCGAACATTTTTCTAAGAAAATTCTAATTACAAATAATTTTAGACTGAAATATTTCTCATAGTCATATTTTCATTTTGAAGTTTTTACATCATTGATAAACGGAAGAAATGCATAATATACGAGGAAATAGTATAAAAAATCTTTTCAAATACCAAAATGCAAACAATAGATATAGAGAATACCACGGAAAAGGGGTGCAGTAGCTTCTGAGGGTAAAGACCCCTGAGCACTCGAGGGCAGAAGTCTGACTTCTAGCTCACATGAGGATGACACTCACACACATTTGCTTGCACAACACCTTTTTACAGGGGGGCACATTCACACACGTCACAGATAGAACACAGAAGAAGAACAACCATGCCCGAACCGGGATTCGAACCGAGGACGCCCAGATCACGGGGAGGACGCGCTACCCCTATGCCAGGACGCCGGCAGGTGACTCAAATGTCATGAAGTATTGAAAAGGTTTTTCCTGCTAGAAATATTTCGTTATATTATACATTAGATTGATTTGGTAATTTAACCAATTAAAACAATTTCCTAATTATGATGGCCTCTAAAATAATTTAATTGGAAAGCATGAAAAAATGCTTCGCTTCTGCTTGTAATAAAATACAGTTTTAAGGGTTTATTGACCTCGATTTTAACAGATGAAAATTTACTAAACCTAATAAATCGCTTCATTTATTCTCGAAAAATACTGTTTATTTTACGCTTGAAGGTGTTTGATTTGTAAGGGAACAGAATTTATTCTTTGAGTTATAATTCGTTTGAATTGAATTATAAGTTTCAAATCCTTTAAATATACACAGGAAAAACAAATACTCAGATAAAATTTATGTTCAAATTACTTCTTTTCTTTACAAATATCTTTTTCTGTGGACGCTGTTATCATATAGAAATGAGAAATGGTGTAAAAAAATACTATTATTTTCATAGAGCCTGAATGAACAGAAGCTTCAAAGCAAACAAAAAGGAACTGAGCCAAAATGGAATTAATTATTCTCATTAGATAAGCGCAAAATTTTTCTCGTCAATTCAAATCTAAAATTCAATGCTCAGTTTTCAGTCACAACTTGTAATGTTAAAACGATTGTTTTCCTATGTAATATAATTGATAGTCGATTGATTATTTTCTCTTCATTTTTTTCAATAATGCAGTTTTTGTATTTTAATAAATATAATAATATAATTTTAAATATATATTATATTAATTATAATTTTTTATAAATACAATAAATAAAATCTTTTTAATAGCATATATTTTTTTAATTTCATTGATGTTATTTTTTTACGTGATTACCATAATTATTGATTACCATTATATATTCAATTTCCTTTGGAAATACAAAATTATTCTAGGATTAGGCAGCTGTTTCTTCAGAAAACGCAGTATATATATCACGTGTTTTTTCGTGATTACTTTCCATTTTTATTTACGTAAATGAATATAATATTTAATTTTGCATGTTTTAAATCGCTACATAAATCAACGCATTAGAATTGCTTTGACTGTAGCACACTAAAATGATAGTTGTTAAAGGCTAATATAGGCACATTTTATTTAAAATGATTCGCCATTGCAACAAAAATTAGAAATTGACTCCAAAATTGAATTCCAATTAGAAACAGGGTTTTTTTCCTCCTAATAAACAACATTAAGATATCTGCTTTATCTTTTGTGAAGTGCATGTTTTAAAACACGAATTTCTTTTAATCTAATTTCAAACCATGTATTCCATAATAAAAAAAAATACTTTTATAATGACTTCTATTTGTCAAAGAATGTTACATTTTTTAGTAAATCTATATATATATTTTAAATATGATTAATCCATAGACGTGAAATTTCTTTGTTGTTGTTGATAGTACTTTTATCCTGTTGACTTTGATATTTATATGTTTCTAAAATAAACTATAGTAGATGCCAAAATGCTAGTATTTTCCTTTGATTTATAATTCTCTACAATTTTTTGTATTTAAATGAAACGAATCTCATGAATTTTGGAAACATATATGTTAATTTTGGGAATTGTTATTTGAAATTAGTAGTTAAAGATGCGTATGTATTGAATTACAACTCCACTGTATTTTTTCCATATTAATTTTTAAATCTTATGTTCCAAGTTTATAAAAACAAGGTATTAACGAACTTTTATAGAATTGAAAATAAACGTTTGTAAAAATGATTACAATTTATGCTTTAGAAAGCTAATTTTAAAAATAATTCTATCAATTCCACAATAATTAAGACAAAATTGTCACAAGTTAGTCTAATAATTCTAGATATTTGAAAACTATTCTGTTAACAATTTTTTGAATGTCTGGCAAATATAAATATTTAAATTATTCAATAGTATTAATGTTCAATGCAGTATAATAATTATACTTTTAGCCTAAATTTTCATTCATGTGTCATATGACGCGTTAAAATGTGTTAGAATGTAAATTCAATTGTTCAAATTCAAAATTCAGCTCAATAAGGTGCAGACAATTGTACTAATCATAAGTTCATATTTCCATTAAATTGAAAAATGCATTAATTATTTTTCGGAAAATTACCCAATAGAAAAGCGACCAACATTTTCTCGATATAACAATTTTTCCTTGCATAGGGGTAGCGCGACTTCCCCGCGAACTGGGTGTCCCGGGTTCGAGTCCCGGTTCGGGAAAGCTGTTCTTATATGTTCTATCTGTAAGGTGTGTGAATGTTTCCCCCTGTAAAATTGGGTTGTGCAAACGAATATGGCGCATGAAGTAGCTGAGTTGTACTCTTGGCCCTAGTTGGCGCTACTGAAGAAAGAAGAGATGCTCCCTCGGATTAAATCGCTGACAAATCATCTGTCAGCGGGTTTGTAAAGTGCCAGAAGTAACAACATAAACATGGAAATCATGTCCTAATAATTATTTAACTTCCATTTAAAATATTAAATTCAGAGAAAATACTAAATTTATTGCAAATTCTGATAATAAATTTTTATTTCCATGGACATATATTATTTTTTAAACGGTATAAACCATCAATGAAACAAGAAACGTGAAAAGTACATACAGAATTTTATCTATAGTCGCATTTTTCAAAAGTTTTATAAAACAAATTTTGAAATTTGACGTCATTTCAATTCAAATTCAACAAAGAATTACAAATTAAAATTAGATTTCGCTTAACAGCTCTAAAGAAATAAGAGAAAATTACAAGTGCGTAAACAGCCTTTTCTGATCTGAACTTTGAGCTGCCGTTTATTGGGATTCAAAACAAGTCGTGAGAACTGTGTTTCACAAAAGGATGTATTTTTCTTTTAGCCGTTCAATAAACCTTGGAAGAATCGAGAATAGAATGCAAACATAAATGGGACGCGACAGAAGACATGGAAATCTCTTTTATTTTCCCACTTTCATAAAGTCTATATCAATACGTCTCAGTATATGGTGAGTCAAAGTAAACACGACGCCTGATTTCCCTTAATAAGAGTTCGAAAGTTTAGACTCGAGATGGCGTTTGATTGTAGTTTATTTTTATATTTGTTTAAGTATTAACTTAATCATTGCCTTTAAGAAATGGTTTTCTCTTTAAAGATTAATCGATATAACTAAGAGGATAATCCAATGATAAGATCAAAACAAAAAGAAAACTTTTTACATAGTGCTGAGAAAGTTAGATGCAATTTGATTTGCAAATCTGCATTTTTCTTTAGAAAAAACAAAACTCGATAGTTTGTTTCGTATTTTAACGATAGTTGTTTGGCCGAAATTTGAAATAAAAGAATTTATCTTATAATTTAAATATAATTTGCTTCATTTGTTGAATTTAATTTTAGCAAGAACTAATTTTCCAGAAAATTTAAAATTTTATTTTTGATTTGTTAAATTTAATTTTCCAGAAAATTTAAAATTTTATTTTTGATTTGCTGAATTTAATTTTCCGGATTAAAAATACTAGATTTTTGTACAAGGATTTAAGCTTAAAGAATAGTTTTACATGAAAATTACTATTCAAAAATTACCCTAAAGTTTATTTCAGAATATAGAAATAAATACAGGAAGAAATAGTAAAGCAAAGGGTTTATACCAAAGTTCGGGAAGAAAAGAACTTGTGCCAGTGAAAAATGGATAGTAATCATTTTAAAATTTAGAAAATTGGAAATTGATAATATCATATTAATTTAGGAAGAAAGTGTAGATGCGAAAAATTTCATTTTCAATCGATATTTTAGATTATTCTTATCATATGATTACGATATTTTAGATTATTCTTTTTTATAATGATCAATAAAGCAGATCAATGATGTTACTGCTTCATGAATAGATAAACTGGATAAAGTACAATACAAAATTCAAAAAGTTGGTAGATTTCCTATTTTCTTGTTATATATAAACTCTCAAGATTTTTTTTATATTATTAAATGCTAAGAATAACTGAATATAAATTATTTAAAAAGAATGTATAAAAATACATTTATATAACAAGTTAGTAAGATAATTTGTTACCTTTTTTATTGCTAAATTTTCTTCCTAAAGTGTTTGTTAAGTGTATAAACGGAATTTGAACGCTCAGCAATAATATCGAAAAAAACTGCCATTACCCCTTCTCAACAATACTATTTACCCTATCGTTATTAAATAATTTAAGGTGGTAAATAATATATATATATATATATATATATATATATATATATATATATATATATATATATATATATATATATATATATATATATCATCCAATAGTGTACATTTTTGAAAATAGTTTTATTATTTATTTTTAAAAGAAAATTGAACAATAGTTATTTTTATATAATAAGCATATAACTAAAAAATTGTCTTCAAAGAAATCTATATCTTATAAAATTTGTCCAGAATATCATAATTTAGCAATTTAATAAAACTTAATTGACTGCAATACAAAGCTGTCTAGAATTATTGCAGATCAAATTATTTGCGCTTCAGAGTATTATTTCTGAGATATTTTTAAATATTTTCTTTCAAAGAATATTGAATGAAGAAATTTTGCGTTTCGATTTCTTTTAATTTCAACGAGGACAATAGATATTAAGTTTCGAATAAATTTAATCAAAATGTTGCAGTTGACGGGTGAATATGAAATCACTGCATCTAAATTATTTAAGGGAAAACAAAGGCATTTATTAAAACATTACAAATTCAAGCAGTGCTTTAATTAGAAATCTTATCGCAGAAGTAGATTGAGCATTAATAGTTTTTAAGTTGAATCATTACAATTGCAGCAATTATAAGCAAAGAAAGTCGAGGAATTTATTGAGTGTTGACATTTTTCAATTATCTTTATCTTTTGAGGTTTTGTAGATTTTATAAAAAACAAACAAACTGTAATGTTTAACATGATTTAAGTGAAAGTTATATATGGATTTGGCGCAAATCCATAGAAATATTTTCGAATCCATAGACCAGATTTTTATCATTGGTAATGTAACAATCACAAATTTCACATATGTTCATTTGATACATATCAAACAGGTCAAAGCAATTAAATCACAGAGTCAATTTAGCTCTAACATTCATATATTTAACATGCATTCAATTTATTGACTCAATTTACATTCCCTACTTTTATATATACAGAACGAATTAAATTTTAGAATCAATTTCACTATTGACTTTAAGTGAAAATTTTAGCTATGAGATTTGTCACAAATCTTTAAAAATATTTCCGAATCCACAGACCAGAATGTGATAAAATTTATGATTTCATGGTCCAAGTTAATGTTTAGTTCAACGTTAGATAATATGCTGATAATTGAGAAAATTATTTTTTTCATGTGCTGAAGCAATTTGAATCTATCTTTCATTTCCATTCTTTCTCTGCTTTTATACAACCAATTTTTTCCCTAAGAAAATACGGAAAAATTTTCTTGGAAGTTTTCCAACTAAGTGTTGCTTGTTGAATATTTCCTACCTCTCAAATGCACATCGTTTCCAAATTTGTTTTTCTTCATGAGACAAAAAGTCTCTTGTCCCCCCCTCCCCTTTCAAGAGGTAGGTCGGCATATTAAAATCAAACAATAATAATAAAAAAAATTGTCAGACCGTTTTAAATGTACGTTTATGTCTAAACACAGTAACTCTGGAACTTATTTCTTTGCCTGTGACTATAGCATTACTTTCATATTTTCGCAATCGGAAAGCATCTGAAAATATTTTTCTTCAAGAATTTTGGATAACAAGAGTCTTATCGAAGTACTGCCCATAAAGATACAATTTTATTTTTCAAGCTGAGAGTGTATGACGTCATAAACTAGTAAGCAAAGGTAATCAAGAAAGGGCGTGATTTCAAACTTGATTCAATGAAATTAAATATAACGATAAATATAGTCATATTATAAGAAACACTAAATGAATATGTGTAATATCAGCATTATAATGATGTTAAAATACTGTTCTTATTCATTCCATTCCATAATGAAGTTAAATTAAGAACAATTTGAGGGCTTTAAATGTGAAAAAACATAAGAAAAATCATTCATTTCTCGCATAATCCATAATCCTGTTGCCTATAATGAATTGTATGTTTGTGATGAAAATGGGATGTATAATATTGGAATATTTTCTTAGAAATCACGGCTTTTTAAATACTTAAAATAAATTGAAACAATTCAGAAGACTGAAATTAATTAGTTTAAACATTTTTACTTTTTCATCTATCTATTATAGAGAAAGTAAAGTAATCGTCAAAAAATTCGAACTCGAGATTTTGACGAATCTCCAAGTTTTAGACTTTCTTCATTTTGAAAAATACACTTTTGGAAAATCTCCGCTTGTCTGCTTGTGACAAGGATAACTGAAATATGCTTTGAGCAATACAGTTGAAATTTTCTATATGATATCTACACTAAATTTGCAAATTTCTGTCAAACTTCGAGTAAAGTTTGTTCAGAGGAAGTTCGTCTGTCTTGTTGTTCAGATATAAATTAACATGATAATTACAAACTGAAGGTAGGTAGATAGATAAAATTCTGTAAAAGATTTGACATCTATAGTGTAGACACCTGTCAAATTTTGCGGCAAATCCAACCTTTGGTTATCTGTCAGTGTACTTTCAGAAATAAATAAACAAGATAATTTAAAAACTGATAATTGGATCAAAATATTCATGACCAAAAGTTTTCATTTTCAGAATTCAATTCTTGGAGTTGTATAAAAATAAAAAAAAGTGAAATTTTTCAATTTATCAAAAATAAATTGCTTTTCTTTCAAAATTGCGAAAAGTGAAAAAAAAAAATAACTGCACCCAGAAAAAATGAGAGACTTGATGTATTATTTAGAGTTTCAAAAGAAAAAAAAAATAAAGATTTTTTTTTCTGAAAATGCATTCTGGATATAGAAAAAAAAAATTGTTAAACATAAATTGTTGTACTGGGATAATGATTCTCTGATAACTCTCTCTTATAATGATTCTCTGCAACGCATATTTTAACGAATTATTCGTAGTTATGTTTCTTTAAAATTGAAATTCCTTAGATTTTGTGTTAAAATAAATGATGGAGATCATTAATGATTTAAAAAAATTTTTAATAAAAAGAAACCATTAGAAAGTTTTAAGAATCTAAAACTATTGAAATTATTCAAACAAGTCCAGCCTGTTTGGCCTACAGCTAGAAAAATGGGCACATATATATTTTGAAGGGTGGGAATGCTCACTTTTAATATATAATAATGTGTGGTGTGTGTGTGTGTGTGTGTAAGCATTTTTCTGAAAAGTAGAAGGCAGGTTTGAAGACATAGAAGAGACGGTTTGGATTTTTTAATTCTCTTTAATATCCCTCCAGGGAAGGCAAAATTATTTACAAGCAGAGACGCGGACAAGGCACATCCACCACAGTGCAGCACAAAAGCAGAAGTAAGGAAGGGACGAAGCAAATGATCACTAGTCTTATATAACATGGGATTTCCGGCCACGTGTCGATTGAATACTCGTGTTCACCTTGGCAAGGTCAGCTGATGGCGCAGTAATTTTTACACAGCTTCAATTGAAATAAAAGTGGAATGAGATCAGGAAATAAGAGAATATTTTAGAATGACTTTTACATGGGCTGAATTAGGCTAAACATTTCGGAAATTAATTAGGATTAAATTAAGTTTTAAAATATCATTACACACATACACACATATATATATCGAAATTGCTAATGATAAAACACTAGTTGGTATTTACGATAAAAGGGATGAATTCAACTTTAAAATAACGAAACTTTTTAATTATCATTCTAATCTAAACTCTAAAATTTTCAAAAATCTAATTTTCTCACAATTTAACAGGAGGATCAAAAGGGTTGTAATAACAAAAATTCCTATATTGAAGCATAAAAAAACTCATTAAAAATTTAACTAATAATGAATTTCCCAAAAACTACTGCAATATAATTTTTTTAATAAAATAAGGTATGGTTTGGGATTAATCCTTTACCTAAAATAAAAATAGACTTTCCGTTGCATATTAGATAACTCAATAGATTGAGCTGACACCCTCCAGTTATTTTTTACCTTGAACGCGTTAGTTTGGAGCGGGAAACACAACCGAAAAGCTTAAAAAAATTTTTGCCTGGTGCTGGTATGTACTTTCCTTTTTGTTTACATTACTGGTTTGAGTGTTATTATATGGTTATTTTATGTTATATTTGTTATTGTATTTTTGCTTATTAGTGAACGTATTCTTCTAATTTATTGTTTTATGTTTTTCTTTTCTGTTAAAATTGTTTATACCTTGGGCCTAATTTCAGGGGATTTTCGGGTCACGAGGAATAGATATTAGACTGTTTAGTCTGCATTCCTTCACAGAAAAAATCCCTTGTTTTTGAATCCCTCCCTGAGGGTGACCCTTGAGAAAGTCTTCAGGACGGTTAATTTTTATTTGGTTTAATTTTTATTTTTTCATATTAACTTGATTTTTATTACTATATATATATATATATATATATATATATATATATATATATATATAAACATAATTCTTACACTTTTTCAATAATGGAAAAAATTCACGAGATTTAATATTTAATGATACAATGGAAGCGATTTGTATTTCAGGACAACAATATAATATATTCTTGAAAATTAGGCAAAAAATATTTTGTAAAAATTCCTAAAATTCAGGAAACGTCTTCACAACAAGTAAATTGACATTATTAAAAAAAAAATTGAAACTGGGTGAAATTAGTTTTTGTGCAATAATTTTCGGGAGTTATCGCGGAAGAATTGGAAAATTCAAGTTACATTTTTTAATCAATTAAAAATCTAATTAAAATTTCAAATAAATCGATCGCTTCATGTTGTACATTCCCATCTTCCCTGGTATATATATTCCGAATTTGGTAGCTATAAATCAAACAGTCTGATTTGTTGAGCGCACACGTAAACATACAGTCACGTGTGCATACATTTATCTCTATTGTTAGTAGAAATGATCAACATAAATTCCTGATAAATTATTATTATTAATGCGCATGTGAGGTCATTAACAGTAATTCCAATTCCTTTTTATTAACACACATCGTAAATGAATTAGAAGTAAATAGATGAAAATTTACTAAAAATTTTTAGAAAGATTTAAAAATTTGTTTATTTTAATTTGCTTTTTATTTGTAGATAATTAAGGACAAGATGAAAAGTGGTACGTAGTTATTATATATGAATGCATCCCCACCTTCGGGAATTATTAGTAGATGCGAGATTTTTTTCTAAAAATTATAATTTCCTTAAAATATTTTATAGTGTTGAAGGTCGTAATTCCGAAGGAGGCCTCTTTCTAGGGAAATTATTGGTGCATGGGTCGGTAAAGGCCCTTTTATAATTATCAAAATAATGATATGATGTGTTGTAAACTACAATAGAATTCAAAGGAAAAATTATTTTTTTCTTATTGGAAAAATTTGGAAGCAAATAGAGGGACAACAATTTTTTCGAAGAGATTGTCTCTTGACAAGCAGGAAGAGAAACAAATTAAAGACAGTTCAAAGGAAATTAATATGAAAGGAGAAATGAAGGATAACTAAAAAAAAGAGATTAATTCTCTAGGATATGTTTTGGATATTATGCCTCTCACCTAAATATAAGTGTTTCCCCCCTTAGGCAGAAATCAGAATTGCCTTTCAAAAGCATTTTTTTTTTGTCGACGTTTCAAGCATTTCAAAACATGAAATTTTTTTCAACAAACAGTTTTCATTCTTAAATATCAGATTTCATTGTAATGGAAAGCATTAAAAATTTCAAAAGAAATGAATAAAAAAAAATAATTAATTAAAATATTGCAAATGAAGAAAATAAATCAAAAGGGTTATAATTTCTTTAAAGAAAGGGAAAAAAATCAATTTAAGGGTTAACCAATTGAGTTTCATAAATTTGCAATGCCCTTCTGAAATTTTCAAAAGCATTTACATAATCTTATATAATAAATCTATCAAAAGACTGGAATACATATAAGTGATAGCTAAATATATTTCTTTTTATTAAATTTAAAAATATTTAAATTTTGAGAAGTATTCTAAAAAATTTCTAAATTGCATATTCGATAAAGTATTATTTCCAAAGCCAATATATATACAGGATTAGCAAGAAATAAGTTACCCAATTCAGAGGGTTCTAAAATGCGTTCTATTGGTCCATATAAGATAAAATTTGAACTACAGATTATTCAGATGACGCACTTTATATTTATGAATTTAAAAAAAAAAATTAGTACAAAAATTCACCAATAGATGGCGCTGTAACACAAATGGTATTTATTTGCAAATATCGAAAATGTGAAACATAATTTGCGTTATAGCGCATGTCTATTACCATTTTTCTTTGGACATTGCAAGAAAAAGAGCTACTGGTGAAATTATTCTACCAGATCCAAAAAAACTCCGTTGCAGCTCTAAAGGAATTTCGTCATATGAAGCAGATACGAAGAGGTCTACTAAAGAGGTCAAAGAGGTCTCCTGGTGCTCTAAGCAAAATGATGCAGAAATTTGAAAAAACTGGACAACTTGGCATTCTTCTAGGTAGAGGACGAAAAAAATCCCGTCTTCCAGCTTCGAAAATGTTGCGACCGCGCTCGTTGAAGTCAGCAGCCATTCACCGCATAATAGTGTGAGTTTGCCAGTTGTTTCCCGTGTTCTGGATATGCCGTATTCAACTGTACGAAATTTGCTGCCGTACGAAAAATCGTAAAGCAGATTTTACATTTTTATCCATACAAACTCAAGTCCGCGCACCTGTTGCAGGACTGGGACTTAGAGGTCCGTAAAACTTTTTCACTTTAGTTTATAGTGGTTGACACAACTTGGACATGGAAAATTCTGTGGAGTAATGAGGCCCCCTTTTGTCTCAATGAGCAAGTTAAAACCCATAACTGTCGAATTTGGGCAGTGGAAAACTCTCACGTTATCCAGGAACAACCCTTGCGTCCTGAAAAAGTGACAGTGTGGTGTGGGTTTACAGCTACCTTAGTCATTGGACAATATTTCTTTGAAGAGATAAATTCAAATGGAATCCAAACCTTTTCTGTCACAGGACAACGGCACCATGATATTCTAAGGGATTTTGTGATCCCATCTCTTCTACAGCGAGGATGTCTTCAAGGCATCATTTTCAGGCAGAGTGGTGCATCACCTCATATCGATCAACGTGTAAAGCGATTGTTGATACAGCATTTCACAGAAGTACCAGTTACCAGCGATCCTTTCCCAATAGCATGGCCTCCTCGGTACAGGACATCACCCCTTCCGACTTTTGGTTGTGCTGTTATTTGAAGGATAATATCTATTGTCAAAGGCCATCATCTCGAAGGACAATATTCGGCGCCATATTCTTAATATATCGGCTGACTCGCTCCGGTCATCTACAGAAAATATGGTTCTCCGATTAGAGCATATTGTTGATCGGCGACACTGAATTTTAGTTTGAAAGTTTCGATAACTGAACATTTTTTCTCCCAAATAAAACATGCGTCTCTTTTTATTCAATTTAAGAAAGAAAAGTTTGAATAGATATGAATATCAAAATAAAAGTATTCAGATTTTAGAATGTTACATTTCCAAAATCGAGCCAAACACAATTTCAAGCAGATACAACCAGAAACATCTAAGAGAATAATTTCACAAAAAGGGGAACACGCAGAATTGACAAATATCTCCCAGCTGAAAAGAAACGTTTTTACTCTATGTAATGGACGAGTGACTCTTCTTTTAAGACTGAAATAAATGTTTCAACGTGTTTCTTATTTGATTTAACTACTATATAAGAGATGATAAACGCTCCTTTTCTGAGTGCTATTTATTATTATTTCTTTCGAGACGGTGTTTCTTGTAAAAGTATTTCCTTTTTGAATCTCAGAGGACAACTGGATCTCGGAGCACGTTTGTCCCTTTTATATCTTCTTTTCACTTCACTTAGCCTTTTTTAACTTAGACATATACTGCGGTTAAATCGATACAATGTATTAGGAATTGCAATAAATTAAAATAGATATTAATCAAAGTTAAATTAAAGTATTAACATCGCCTTTGGCTTTTAATTTTTGACAAAATATTTTCGAGAATTTTCTAAGTAAATTTTTATTTCTAGCTTATGCAAAAAAAAATGTTTAAATCATACATTTTTTCCTCTTAAATGTTCTAATAAAGCACACTCAAAACATTAGCAAAGATTTTTGCTTTGTAATAATAATTGCATGCCCAGTCAGTCTAACCAGAAAAGGGACTTGCAAATACTTCAAAGGATGCTGAGTGGATGCGAGGTTGATGCGGCCCTATCTTGCTGACAAACTTAGCAGCCATTTAAAGTGTGTTGCGACAAAGATTAAACTTCAATAAAAGGCAAAAATCATTGCAATATCTCTATTTATCGACAAGTTCCAGGGATAGAAAATCCGATGAAATGTCGGTAAACATATATAAATGTTGAAAGAATTCTTTCTTTGGTGGGTTGATCGCAGAGCTATGTCTCGAGTTGCACGCTGAACGTTTTTGCTTTGTTCAGTCAACTAGTGTTGAGTTTCTGTATTTTTTGTGTGTAAATCTATGGATGCGTTATTCGTACTTATGTTCCACGATTTTTTGTGTGATTTTTTCTGCTTTTAAAGCTTTTAAAAGAGTGAAGAAATCTAGTGATTTTTGAAGAAGGCAAATTCCAAATATAAATATACAAACGCGCATTTCAACTAACATTTTAATTTTAACATGAAGAGGATATCAAAATCGCTTATTTTGTTGACACAATTTAAAAATTACCCTATAAAATGAAATCCATGATTTCAGAGATAACCATCAAATTGAAATCTATTTTTGCAATTTTGTTTTATTTTACCCTGCGTCAAAACTTTTCTTTTCATTACAAATTTGGTATTTCTATTTAAATAGTTAGTATGAGAGTCAGCTTACTCCCTTTCGCTTGTTTATATTTTGCATTCCTCTTTGAAATCAGTTGCCAGTTGCTTGCTATGGTTTTAGTTATTTTCGTAGATCCATTGTTAAGGGGAAGTAAGTGAAATTTCCGATTCAGACATCGTCAGATTCTGAAAGAGAAAGTGTATTTTATTTTATTTAAGTTCTCCCACTTTTTATTCCATATGCTCTTATCCAATCTTTGAATATAAGGGCGTTATTTATGAATATAACTATAATAATTATTTAATATAACTATGCCGTGCTCTGATATTTTTTTAATTTTTTTTGATTCACTAATTTAATCACGGAAAACATATGGAGACACATTGCGAAGTGAAAGCGCAAAATGTGTTATTATTTCCCGACAAATTTTGGCAGAAAAGAGACACGAAAACAAAATTTCGTATTGTTGTTATAGGACAATGAGGACACCAGGGTCTATACATCAAAGTAGTCTGTAAGGGTATTAGTCTTGATGTACCCCACTACTACCCACCTACCTGAAAGGGTGTAAGATCTTGAAGGTCACCGGTGAGAGAAATATTATTTATTTAATGAAAGGCTTACAACCTTAGCCAAAATATGGGTGGTAATTAAGTTTATACAGTATAGTTCAATTGACTAAAATAAAATATTTGAATTACATAGTAAACAAACAAATTCTGGGTTCAAGAGACTAAATTGAAAATCACATAGGGAAAGCAGTAACACACATAGCATAGAAATAATTTCACAATGTCTAAAGGATGGAAGATATAGTATACTGTAGAGCAATATCAAATACTTAAAACACCAAGCGAACCTATTATACAAAGTGAGTAAAAAGTAAATGACAGACATATAAAGTAAAAATACAAAGCAGATCTAGAATGCCAAAGACATAAAAAAGCCCCTCTAGAAAAAAAAAAGTAAATGAAAAATATGAGCAGAAACGTACAAATTTTTATCAGCAATAAGCCTTCATAAGAAACAACAACAATTATATGCTGTGCCAAAAATAATTACATAAATAAAGCATCGATTAAAACAAGACTGAAAACAACTCAGAGAACAGACTCATCATCCCAGTCCTTTTTCAGTTTCTATAAGGGCAATTTTACCAGAAAATATTCATACATACTCAGCAGATCGTGAACGGAATTGATCACTGAGCTCAGGCAGTCCTCCTTTTCCGAAGTTAATCCTGACTGCCAAAACAACAAATGTCAGAATATTCGAAATATGACATTAAGAAAAGCCGTTACTCATCAAAACCATATTATATATTTGTTCTACAGATTAATGGTACTATTAAAAAAGCCATTACTCATCAAAGACATATTGTATATTTGTTCTACAAATAAATGAAACAAATTAAAAATAATTATTCATCAAAGACATTTTATATATTTATTCTACAGATTAATGAAACTATTAGAAATCATTTCTCATCAAAGACATATTATATATTTGTTCTACAAATTAATGAGTCTTTTAAAGTCATAGAACCTCAACTCTGCTAGATTCTGATTACTTGATCATACAGACTTTTTAACTTTTCTTTAGGTATGATTTAAAATTTTCTACAAATATTTAACGTGAAATCTAATCAATAAATTGCGATGACTTAAATAATAAACTAATTCTTTTGTATTTTTTTCTGATAAGTCCATTCTTGATGGTCTCAGACGAAACAGTTTCTTCATTAGAAGAAAACTCTTAGAATAATTTATTTTTTTGCTGTGATGAAAGTCTGATTCTTCGAAAGTTTTAGATATAAAACATGAGTGGGATTTTAATCGGAATTTTACCACCATTTTTAGAATTTCTTACTATAGAGAATAAGACTTCTCTGCTAATGCTATTATTAATGTATATCTGCAGTTAGGTAATGCACTCACTTATTACTAAATCTACATACTCCGAAAATCTTTATTTTCAATCCAGAACTCCTGAAAATTCTATACATTAAATGCACTTAAATTAATGAATGGATTCCACATGCTTGCCGGATTAAATACAGTTGTAAGTTTATTGTGGCAATAAATAGAATTAATTTTAGAGTTTTAAAGTAGGATTTAATATGTTAGCAATATGAAAGGCATACAAATTAAATTTCGTAATTGGGTAAGTAATTAAAATTTGTTAGGTGGGTTTTTTTTTTTTTTTTTTTTTGCAAATGATGCCTTAAAAGTTTATTTTAGACTTATAAAAGTGTAAATAAGAAAAAAAAAGTTTATATTATGTATTTTTCTGTTATAAAAATTTGCAATATTATATGTTTAAGAAGATCTAATTATATAAATAGAAAATGAATCTGTTTGTTTGTGATTACAAAATCACTTGAAAACGGGGAATAAAAACGACATGAAATTTGTACATGCTATTCTGCATTAACTACTGTTTACTATGCTATTTTCAAATCTAGAATTAATTTTTTCTTAAGATATTTAATTAATAAAAATAAAGCTAGTCTCCAGAGAATTCGTGCAATTTTTTTTCAAGTAACTTCTTTCATGATTATTGCAAGAAAATAATTTATGAAGTATCGCATTCGTGTGCTATCTTTAAAAGTAAATATATTTTCACTTGCTTTAATCCCAATTATCTGATTTTTCTTTTAATTTGCAAAAATTTTGAAAAAGTCTATTTCATATATAAGATTATTATATTTTACAGTTTTCAGTTCTACTTAAGACAGGGACCAAGAGAGAAAAATCGGAAAATTATTGTGTTTTTGCAGGGTTTAGATAAATAAAGCAAAAGGCGTATTTTGGGTCATGAAAAAAAGAACCATGGTATTGTTACAAACCTGTCATGTTGCTTCCCATCACGATTAGTTCAATCACCGGATAGACCCTTTTACGATCAGCTATGTTGGTTGCTGATCGGGTGGCGCGTCTGTGATCTCAAAGCTTCTCGTCAATCTTGGCGACCATTTAGGAACTTAGGAACTTTGGAGACAAAATGTATATTGCTGGAAACTTTGAGAATTTTAACGATTTATTCAATAGGAACTGAGATACGCCTGATTGGTCCAGAACTTTCTCGTCCCGCATCCCGGGAACTATAAAAGGCCAGTAGTCTCAAGTTGCAGTGAATCTTGTCGGAAGACGGAGTCATTTACAAGTAGTGAAGTAAAGGCAGAAAAGTTGGATTATTCCGCCAAAGTGCCAGCGTGGTGAGAGGCCCAAGCTATTGCTGCTCAGCTGTGTGCCGAGTCCTGGTGTCTATTGTGGAAGCAGCATCGAGTATTGTGAGGAGTAGCCAGTCGTGTAGTAGAGTGTCGGCAGCTGGATGCAGCTAAAGTGAGGAGACAGTGGAGAATTGCAGCTGTTTGGAGAGACGGTAGAGTGAAGCTACGATAATTCACTCTCCTGCGGAATTCAGTTTGGCCGCTTTATGTGCTGTGGCTTTTATAACTACCGATTACGACTTGTGGGCTACTGCTTGTTTTAGTGTGCTGCTGTGTGTTGCCTGCCTTTGTCTCAGCTGTATATATTTGTCGTCTGTATATTCGTAGTCTTTGTATTAGTGTCTTCTTGTTTTTTCCTACTAAAAAACTATTTATTTCTGCATCAACTATCAAATCTAGAAAAAGAACCCCTACGGAGATAAAATCTGTAACAATATTAAGCTACTGCTGGTGGCACCACTATAAGGATTTTCATTTAAAAATATAGTCGAAAGGATTTCTAGATTTGTGTTTAAGAGTTCGAGTATAGTGAAGCGAAGAAGAGAGATATTTGTTTGCTGAACAAAGGGTCAGACTACATGGAAGAGGATGAACGAAATTCAGAGAAAGGCAAGGCGGCAGAAGATTATGTTATTCCGTTTAAAAAAAAAGACCTAACTATTCTAGTATCTTTTTCGAACTTTTTAAATAACATTTCATGCAGATTTATGTTTCTTATTAAAATATTACACTCGACAGTATTTTCCAAGAGGAAAAGGTTAATTTATCAAATAAACTAGGATAAAGACTTAAATACGCATTACCTCTCACCAATCTTTATATCTGATGTTTACACTTTGGTGGTCGGTTTTGATAAATTAAAATTTTTTTTGAACCGATATCAATATCACAAAGTACAATAAAGTGTTCTACTTGCGTTCAATTAAAATATTGCACATAAAAGTATTTCCACCGCCAAAAGATGCAGATTTATCCTATAAAGTAATAGAAAAATCCATGCATGCTTTTTCTTGTACAAAGGTAAACCTACGTATGGAAAGTATCTTAATGCTATTTCTTATGTCACGCTATGACCTCGTAATATTTTACATGATATAGTTAATAATATGATATAGTTAAAATGGCTATACCATCACCAACGTCATACTTTTTTAAACGCAATTTATATATTAAATATCTTGTCAGAACATGTCAAAGTTTTATTTTAAATATGAGAATTGAAAATTTATCTTTAAGGGGGAAATTTCGTAAAAAGCATTTTTATCAAGTCAATGACTTAATTAAGCAATGCCAAGCGTTACTAAACCACGCAAGTGTAAAACCTTAATAAATCATTAGAAATTAATTCATCATGCTAAAAGTGTTTTCTATCTAGACTATTTTCATAACAAAAGTTAAAAGACAAAGATTCATATGGAAAATACTCCAGTTAATTATTCGACAAGGTAAGATAGAGTCGATAGCTATTAACATCTCTATATAATCAATATCAGGTCATACCGAAATTCATCTCATTCAAAATTTATGTTACAAAGATGATGTCGATTGCTATTCCAAGACAAAAAGGCAATATGCAATGCCGGATGAAGTGATAATAATCGATTTAAAGATTTACCACAAAACTTCTGTGTACTTTTGGACTTCATGCCACTTGGGGATTCACCCCCGGATCGCTGTGAGTGTTATAATGTTTGAAGAGTTTCTCCTTTGGGAGCGATGCCTGATCCGGAATAATCACGAAGGATGGATTAGCTTAGTTTAATCATATTAACGTTCTAAATTAGCCCAAGTGTTTTAAAGTAACGCTAGGACTATTTTGGGACGAACCTCGTAATTTTGAATCGGGGTCGGATGATGAGGACGACACCTGAGCTGGCACATTTGTCTCCAAGCTTCCATACCAAACGAGCGAGACGACGTTTAGCCCCGATGGATTTAACGTGCTCCAGACCCACTTACACACTGGTTCTTCGGGGTATTCGGCTCTTGAACCTGAAAACCTCCGCCGAGTCCTTACCACATGACCACCGCGGTCCCCTCATGATGGATAGAAAGAAAGTGCCTATAGCTTCAGCAAATACTAATGAATAAAAGCAATCCGAATTGCATAATCACCTTCTTCAAATCCTTGAATGTGTTATAGGTAATATGTATTCATGTTATTTAACGCCATCTACCGTGTTTGCAAGCATTTCTGATAGATCCTTTATTTCCGTGCTATTCGGAGTTGTCTAGAAATGTCTTAATCACCTAGAAATTTATGATATTGGTATTGGGACACTCTGCATATTTAATGCTTTGTATTATTTTTTATAATATAAAGGAAAGGTATAATTATCGTATTAAAAAGTTATGACAAATAGTATCATAGAGAAGTTTGTGTATTTAAATTCCTTTTTAATAAATTAATTGTAACTATATTAATCTAAAATAAAGTATTTCTTTCTGAACAGTATTATTCATGACCATGTTTCTAAAATCAATTGCTGGTTACAGTTATCTTTCTTATATTTTTATTCGTTTGCCGTACAAAGAACTTTTCGTCATCCATGGCGCTGCAAAATTAATAAAAAATAAAAATTTTGTAATTTTGAAAGTTTTACTGAAAATAGAGAGCTTTCATTCAAATTAAACACTTTACAACCTATAATCATCATAATTATTTGCTTAATGAATTCCAATAATTTGCAAAATATCTCATTTCCTACCATATAATAACTAAGCAAATGGATTTAATGTAATTTGCGAGAAAACTTTGCTAATTTATATTTAATAATAATCGTCTTTATTATTATAATTTCTGCTAAATTTAATAATTATTTAATATTTCATTTACTAAAATACTCTTAATGCGCTGTGGGTCATTTGAAAAGCGAATAATTTATTTCTAAATTATTCGCTAAATTAATGTTTATGAAATTTTAAGCCGATTAATACATTAGAGAATGGTTTAAAAGCCATCTTGAAATATACAATATTGTGATTAAAAATTAGCTAACTAATTATTTCATGACAAAAAATTATTATCTTAACTAGGGTTATTTACCTTTTACAACCTTAAGCCTTTCATTACTTAATTATCTATGTGGATTATTTTAACAATATTAACGTACCAAAGAGTACTGTTAATGTAACATTAAGTTTTCTATAAAAAAAGGAACTTTAATTATATATTATGGCATGATAAATTAATTCAGTGTGTGAAATTTTCAACTGAACATTGAAAACTGTAACACAAAGATAGTAAAATAAAACTTATCAAAAATAATTTTCTGATAGGCTTACAGGTGTTTCTGATTTAAGATTACATTTTTTAAATATTATTATGTCTTACTATGGCACATTATTTCATCAAATAACTTTAAATCAATCTATAGAGAGTTTCTCAGCCCTGTGGTTAAAAATTTCTAAAAATAATGTTCATCTAGACGTTTCGAAATCAATTAGTAATGTTGGGCTCTGAAATGCTTGCCAGACGTAGCAAATGGCGTTCACGAATGGCGTGAAATTTCCAAATATACTTGGACAGATTCTTCATTTCAGCAGTTCATAGCAATTCAATTCAGTAAGAATAACTAATGATATAAACATTGAAATCAATGATTTCACTAGTAGTATTTATCAACTATTTCCAAAGAATTGTAAGATTGCAGGAAAATATATGCATCTGTGGAGGAATCGACACTGTCTACCGTTATTTAAAGGAATGCATAGAAATTTCAGAATAAAGAAATAATTTGAAAGTTGAAAATATTACTTAAGTACAGTACTGATGGCAAGAGATATCTCAAAACACTGAATGACACGATGTTAAAAATTGTCAGATTTTACTAATTATGTAAAAGTTTTAAAGTGCATGGATTTCTATTATTGCGGAACGAGAATTTGGAGAAATATTGAGAATTTCGAGGAGATTTTCTTATAGTGATGGCATGTTCTTTGTTTAGCTGGAAGATAGGTGAACGGGAAGATGAGGAGAAAGGTCAGTGAATTACCATTTTGTGGATGGGGAAAAACTACATCGAAGAGAATGTCAGTTTGATAAATAGGGCAGTGTTATGGGCAGATTATGCTAAAGGCAACAATCGTCCACATTGAATCCTTTCAATACTGCTTCATACAGTGGTGGTGGGCTGGTCGACTGTACACAAAGAGAAGTAGTAACTATCAGCTTTATTTTAGTTGTCTTTTTTACAATTATTTTGTGACTAAGGGCAAACAAATGAAAAGAGAGAGAAAGAGATGCAAACTTAACTTTTATTGACTTAACAAAAGGCGATTTAATGTAAATATGATATCATTACTAGGTAACTAGAAACGATCACATTCTGTTCATTTGGATAGTTTTGACGTCATTGGTTATGATTAAAGATTCTTGATATGGAATGTTGAAATAAAGAGTCTCTGCAATAACTTCAAGAATCAAGCGCGCATGTAATGCATATCCAACTCAGCATCACTATGTAAGTCCGTGTCACACATGCATAGCATATTCTTTTGTAACACTGGTTTTGAATCGCCGATTATAGTCGGGTTTTCCTTTTAAAGTCATTATATTTGAAGATATTAAAAATCATTCTAAAACATAATTGAAGTAGTATAATATACAATTAGAGAGTATTAGAGACATTAAATGCTTATAGCTAAAAAGACGTTTACCAGTGAATAAAATAAAAGATGCTAAAATGATGAAATAAAAATTAATGGCTTAATTTTGGAATTAAAGTTATTATATTTTAATTTATTATATCACAAAATAATGAAAACGCCTTGAACTTCAGGGCAGCAATGTAATTTATTATTGAAAATTAAAAAGAAATTTGGAAAACTATTCATTTGAAATAATTAAGAATGCGAATTTCAAAATTTTGAAAAAGTATAAAGGTCTTTTCTTTGCTGTAATGTCCTTGGAAACAGAGCCAATGGGGTAAAAATATCCATTAAAATTTTGCTTTATTAATTAAAATCTTTAAAAAAATTTAAAAAAAACTAATTTTGAGAACCACATTTTCTCCCTTCAGGCTATATATAATCCAAATACTGTACGTTTGGCCAAGTAGATCACCAATATCCACACACATACATCTTAATTTTTAATGCAGTCTAATTATATTTCTGTTCAGTCCAACGAAATATCATAGAAAGTCAATACTAATAAACGTTTTGTTGCAAAATTTAGGAATTAAGTATTAAAAATCTTGGAAAATATTCATAGTATATTCACGAACAACTAATTCATAGCTAATAATTAAGAATCGCTCGTATTTATAATTTTAGAGTTCATCACATTCTATTAGTATATTTGAAAATTCATTTGTTTGTTAAATATTGTTACGAATCTGTAATGCTGCTTCCCAGCATAGTTGGTTCCACCATCGGAAAGAAGGTTTTACAGGCATCCGTACTGAACGGAGCCCGGTGTCGCGTCGGAGGTTCCAGAGCTTGGTGACAAACCTGGCGACCATTTGGCAACTTGGCGATAAATTTGGCGACTTTGGTGCCAAAATAGATTATACCCGAAACATCGAGAATTTTCCCGATCCGTCCAGTAGGAACCGAGTTACGCCTCGAACGTTCCTGATTGGTTGAGAGGCTTCTAGCCCCGCCTCCTGAGACCTATAAAAGGAAGCAGTCCTGCCGCTGCCGAGTAGTCGTGGACCAGTGGAGTCGAAGAGTAGTCGGAACTGACGCTAAAGAACTGGCCTTCCAGAGATAAGCGGAGCAGCGACGGAATGAAGCTAGTGCTGAACTAAGCTGTGTGCTACTGTCTGTAGTAGAGTTTTGCATGCTGCTGTGTATGCTACACGTCTCGGCTGAAGATAATAGTCTTCTGTGCTGTATATAGTTGTGGTCTTTGTGCTGTCCTGTGTGTCTTCGTGTAAATAAACGTCGTTGTCTTATTTTCTACTGCCGCCTGGTGATTGAGAGTTCATCATACCATATAACTTCCACTATCCAAACGAACTCTGGAAATTTCGTAACAATACGCATGTATAAAGAAAAATTGTACATTCATGATCAACTTAAATGCCCAGTTGTCATAAGAATTGACTTTTAAAGGCTTAGCATTGTTGAATAATCGATCGTATGTTTGTTAGGTAGGAAATCAGAATTCCATTTGGCACAGGCATAAATGCGATCCAAACGTGTTGGAGCATAATTTGTCATCTTTCAGATTTAATGCACTCAGGAAGATGACATAATATTTTAGAAATTAAATATATGCGCTTATATAGAATGCATTCTATTGAAATATACTGTTTAATAAATTTGGGTTTCAATTTCTACATAAGGTGAATTTAGAACTCGTTTCAAATTTGATGGATTTATAGCTAAGAGCGAAAATTTTTTATCACGTCAGTTTATGTTTAATATCATATAGAAAACAAAAACAAACTGTTAAACGCTTATATGGGCCTTTTCCCAATAACGCTTAATTTTTCAGATTAAGGTAAACGACTACGTTCGAAGGAAAATTTTAGAAAAATTTGATTTTTTTAAAACTATTTATGGTTTTAGATGTATTGTCAATTATAAACACTATAAATACAAAAAAATTATTTGAAAATATAATATATTTTGAGAAATAGGAAAATTTGTAGTAAATTTTAATACAATTTAACCAAAACGGTTAACACTCTACAGAAAATTGTAATGTAGCAATCCTATTTTTCTTTGTACACAAGTTATAGAATATAATGATGAATGAAATGAACCAAAATCTAAGAAACATTTTGAGATGCAAAGAAGTTATGGGTAAAAATATCCGTATATATACCTTTTTTCCATTACAACTTAATTTTTCTAAAAACACTTATAAATGAAAAAGTACTTCACCAACAATAAAACTTTTGGTTCATTTCATTGCCCATATTATTTGAAACACGCGCTGAAGTTTTTATTTAAATACCTCTATTAGTTTTTGAGATATAATGGAGAATTTTTATGAAAATTAAAGTTTGAGAAAATTGAAGTTAAAAACAAATTTTAGCTAAAAAATTATTAAAAATTCTCCTGGATGGTAGGTTAGGCCTTCCTTTTCTTAGAAAATACTATTTTGAAAGAGGAAAGTCTGAACTACAAGAAATAATAATAAAAAAAAGAATTCGCCAATGTGGTCGAAAACCAGTGTTTTTAAAGTAGTCGGATATTTGCAACTTTCAGCAAAAAATGCGGAATTAAATGAATATTTTCCTCTATTATTCTAGATAACAAAGATAAATTTCAATTCAGTATTCAAAATTTAATAATATTTCTTCAAGTTTCATGCTTACAATTATTAGAATTATTTTAAGCATCAAAATTATCAGATTAATGGATGCAGTACTGTATCTAAATATAATGCTCATCAAAATATACATTAGTATATGTTTATGTAATAGTTGCTTCTAGCCGTATAAATATTTTTAGATTTTTTTTAACAAACAATTACAGTTAGTACTTATAGAGAAATTTTCATTTAATAATATAAAATTTTTTGAATCAATTTGTATTTTTGGAGTTAAAATAAAAAAATTTCGAATTATTAGTAACAATAAGAAAAAAATAAAATTAAATCACAAATTCTTTCTACATACAGAAGCTGACTATATAAATGAACAATAAAATTCCTCTCTTGCATTCTATTAATGCTACAGTGGTTTATCGTATTCACAAATAAATAAAATATACTCCATTTTTTTAAAGAAAATTTAGGATAAGTTTTTTTTAGAATGATTTTTTATCTTATTATCAGCTTATCTGGAAATATTCAAGCTTCTCACCCTCTCTTCATATTTGATTTTCTAGATCTACAAAAGATACTTTATGTTCATAAATATTAGAAATTTGAATTTGTTTTGAATAACTCAACAACAAAGATAAGAAAAACGAGTAAGAATACTATGCTTCCGAATTTCTTGCATATTTGCAAACACGAGATTTTCTGTTTAGCTTCATTATGTAGTAAAGGCGTAGTTTTTTTAAGTTTAGATTTATTAACTTGCCATTTTTCAAAAACACAAGAAATACTTTGAAGAGGACTTTTTAATTTTGAGCTTGGTCAGTTGACGGGGAGGACACTTGAACTATTCCTCCCCTCTAAAAAATTCAGCATCATTCCAGTGGAAGGAAGTTTGATCCATCAGATTTAGTATTCAGCATGCAAGCATAAACAATGGAATTTTTGAGTGATCGGGTTTCAAATCTGGAATTCTCCAAACTTGAAGCTGAGATCTTACCACTAGTTCAAAGTGATTAATCGACAAATTTATCTAAAATTTCCATACTTCTCTACAATTTTAATGAAAATAAATCTCAAATTTAGCCAATTTTGCTCAGTTTTCCGTAGAGATTTCGCATTCAAATGCATACGAATGGATACGCAGACGGATTTCAGGTTAAAAAAAATATGTCCAAAATTTGATAGTAATCTAATGTTTTCCTAAAAAAGCACACAAACTCAAAAACGTACAGTCGTTGACAAAAAAAGGGAGCATCGTTGTAACTTTGATATTTATTATTGCATTTTCACAAATTTGGTATCGATGGAAATGAATTGAGGGGACAGATATGTTATTATAGACGAATTGATTAATTAAATGGTTAATTAACTGCCATCTCGAATTTTTTTCATTATAGTTATCAATTTTTTATTGAATAGATTTATCTTAATGAGATAAATCTTTCAATAAATATTTATGGAATTCTTATGATAATTTCGAGAATTAATAAGATTTTCAAAACAAAAGGACCTTTCCAATGTTAAATGAATCTTTCGAACTTTAGGCAAAATCTTAGAAACTGTAATATATATTAATTAAGTCACCTAAATTAAGCTATCTTATTCAGGAAAGTCATTAAATTAATGCAAAAAAATAAATTAATATTTTTTTAATGAATTTTTAGCGTTAAAAGCTGGAAAAAAGTAAACTGTAGCATGGAAGCACAGCTAATGTGCCAAAATATCATAATCCAAAATAATTTGCGCATTCCATAAATAATGTCCAAAATATTTGCAATATTTTTTTTAAATTCCCACAGTCGATTTGCAACATCTACTTTTTTGAGAGACCGCACATTAAATTTATTTGTCTTTATAGATCTAATTTATGTAACGGCACAAGTTTTAACGGACATTATAATATCGCAGTTAGTTAAGTATTAAATTTATTTTCAGATCAGAAGATTTTAATTTAACAAAAATTCCACTTTCCTAAAAAAATGTGTTTTTCACTCATACAATATAAAATTAGATTGCAGGACTGATTATCTGTTGGAATGTTTAATTAATTTTTATCTCTACTTGCAGTTATTGTTTGAAAGCAGATGAAATATAAATAAAAGAAAATCCATAGCGTTTCTTATCATTCATTAAGCAAGTAAACGCTAAAATAAAGAAATTAATTAGCATCTATTATTTATATATTAAATGTTGAGCACACATTTATACATTTCTTTATTTAGGTGGAGAATATTTTTAAAATATCCTTAAATTGATACCCTCATTATTTATTATAAAATAATTTTCTTTTTTTGCAATTCGATTATGGAAAATCATTTTTTTAACCTCTAGTTCGGGATATTGATGAATGATAATGCGATTGGCTCAATTCGATTGTATTTATTTAAATTGATTGCGTCAGCCTTGCACAAGAAAAAGAATTTTCATTGCTCAGTCCTTCTTACGTAACAAACTTAACAAATCTTTTATCGGATTAACAATTATTTTAACCCTTTAAAAGGCCATTTTTTTCTAGTCATATTATGTTAAAATAATTTTAGGCTTTAAGTTAGAATAAGATTATTATAAGAATAAGATTAATAATTTGATTAATTAATTAATTGGGTTAATTAATAATTAAGTAACAAATCAAGACACATCATTTTGTCTGAGATAAAGAACTGAAGCATCTAAGTTTCTGATTTGCTAAAAAAATTTGTCAGAACTTATGCCAACCTACATAATTTCATACAAAGATCGATAAATTTGGTGGGAAGCATACTTCCCACGACCTTAAAAAGGGTTAACCTGAAAATAAAATTTCATCCTTTCAATAAACCTCGATACTGTTATTGCCTTAAAATGTCTTTACTGTATTCGCATTCTCGCCTAATCAATGATGTTTTAAGAGAAAAAAAATTGGTTAAACAACGTATTTCATTCATTATAAAAATAAAAATGTAAGTTAATTTCTTGGAGTAGGAACAACTAAACCAGCGGGAGTGGTCTTCTAATCTTTCTCGCCAACTCTTTTATAATGTTGTTAGCCCACTTATCTAGGCCTTGCATGGTATTGAGTACAATAATTATGAAATATCAATCTTTGGCTTGAATTTGGCATTTTACTAAATATATCGTGTGATCCTTGGCAAATGTTTTGGCGATTAATCACTGGCATGGAATCAAAAGCATCCAAAAACCGTTGGCGAGTTTCAAACGCGTTCTTCCTAAGCGACTAAAATAAAAATTTGATATAAAATGGCACTAAAAGTTACAAAAGACGGCCAATTTCTTGTTGGATTTTGCTCAAAATTTGGTCATCGTCTGTACTAAAAATGTTAAATCTGTACATCGAATTTTATCTGCCAATCTCTCTATGTTTTGTAGTTATTGTGCTCAAATATTTGAACATCCAGATAGACAGACTTGCTCTGAAATGATATTATTCAAAATTTGACAGAAATATACAAATTTGGTTTTAAGCTTGTATACATATGTTTAACTCAGAGCGTTTTTGAATTATCTCTGTCACAGATAGATAGACAGACGAGCAATTTCCAAAAATGAGTTTCTGGAACTCAAGGAGATCTAAAAAGTAGAGATACATCAAAATTTCAAGTACGAATTTTTTTTTTACTATTACTGTATTTTCTCTATGCTACGTATATGAAAAATTAAAAAAAAAAAACTAAAAGATGGATTAATTTAAAAAATAATGGAAATTCTTTAATATTAAAATTAAAAAAATATATTTATATTTAAAAAAATATTCATATTAAAAATGAATCCCAGTCATGTTGTTGGAACCTACGAAATTCTTGGGATAGAAATGTGAAAAAATTTATTTTTCTATTAACAAACTGATAATATACGATTCACGATAGGTTGTCTCTTGTTTAGGTAGAGTTTTCAGGAAACAATATTAAGTATTTCTCAATAACTACTACGAATTTCAGAACGAAATTGAGAGCACTTACATAAAATGACCTGATGAATCGAATTATTAAACAAGTAATACAAAAAAATATTAAGTCAATTCTTACTTTCGCAAGAATTTAACTCGCGTTCATTCATTTGAAAAAATACTGAAATCCTTGCTAACGATTGAGCTACTACCAGTTGATTTCAATTTGTATTACAAACTGCTAAAACTCAATTTAAAATATTAAAACTTAATGAAATTTAATAATTAATGAATTAATATTTGAAAAACTGCATTGACATCAAGTGTCATCCACTACAAGTTTAAAAAATGTATTTGGACTTGAGTGGATGAAAAAAAAGTATTTTATTATCGATTAAAAATTTGAACAAGATATATAAATATATATAGGGAGAGTATGAACTAATAGTAGGAACTGAAAAACCTCGTATTCCGTAATGAAAAATTTCGAAATATTTGTTAATTAACCATATTAATTAACTTCATTCATCAGTTTTTTTCTCTCAACAAATCTGGTCCTTTAAAACATTTTCATCGACACCAATTTTGTGAGGAAACGATAAAAAATAAGAAAGTTTCAGTGGTGGTCTAGTTTTTGTTGGCGACTGTACCATATAGTGTTTTGCAAGTTTATGCTTTTAAAAATTTTTCTTGTTTAGATATAAACAGTAGGACATGAAGGGCCAGAAATCATCATTTTTCTCTTTGTTTGTTTCAAAATAATACAATCATTAACCATTTATAATTGATTAAATGATTAGAAAAATACAAAGCGAAATGCATTTTCTTTTTAAATGGAAATGTCTTCTGAAGCTATTACTAGGAATTAATTCCTTACTAATGGATGCTTCCTCAAGTACATTAAATACATTTAGCAAAAGACTATTGTTTTCTATTAATAAAAGCATAGCGATTTCTTTAGTACCACTTTTACTAAAACCTTGAATAAAAGAATACTATTCTATAAATAGTTTGTGAATTGGTGTGTTTTCAATTTCGATAACAAGAAAGTCCCTCGGGGGGCACCTCGAAATGAGGATGAGATGCTTCCGGCATGGTAGTTGGATCTCGGCACCCTGGAGGGTACATAGATAGGTGGGGGATCTGACCCCTCCCATCGATGCCGGGATGTACTTCCTTCGTGGAAGGTTGTACCGTGGCCGGTGATGGCCCTTAGGACTCAACCATAGTTCCCGCCAGTGTTGCTGTTGCGGCGGTCCGGTCATTCAGCCTTATGGTTTAAATCCGTGTGTCTTCGCGGCGGGTCGGAGAATCAGTTGGTTGACTTCCCTAATAAGAAAATGACATTGCTAATTGAATCCAAATGAGAGAATGTATTTTAAAAAGGGGCTATTCACGAAAAACAAATTAAAACAACCTCATCACAAATATTAAACTATTGCACATGAACTGCACTCGCAGTTATAAATAATAAAATATCGTGAATGCTATTATTCTTATCGAAGCCTACACACACACCTTTTTATTTTATTCAAAAATTATTGCTAAATCTTTCGGTCACTTCACCAAATTAAATGCATCAATTGGTTAGAATTCCACCAAGCAATTAACTCGGGCACTCTTCCAGTGCTTCTTGAATTTTTCAGGCGTGGCAACATAATTAATCTTTAATGTGAAGATGAAATTTAGTGACTGGAAGTTCACATCACAAGTATACTCGTCATCTAGTATGCAATATGTGTTACAACTATCTAGTATGCAATCTAGTATGCAATATGTGCCTAAAGTTTAAATGTGTAATTTTCTTCTAAACAAAATTAAAATATTCTAAACTAGTTGAAACCGGAATAAATGTCACGAAAATTCCATTTTATTAGATTGCATTCAAGTAAAGTAGCAAAGAAATATAGATTAATCATCAATCCTTGTCATTTTTTTTCAGAGATAGAGAGTTTAATTATCGTATTCTGCCTTCCAAGAGACTTATGTGAAATAGTTTATTGGTACAGAAAATAAGAAAAACACATTTTATCTTTGAAAGCCTTCATTTTCTTCAAATGCAGATTGTAGAAAATACTTACTATAATCCAGACTCTCTCATAAATAAGCTAACTTCTATTGAGGTTTCGGTCGAAATGGCAGAAATCAATGCTATCTCTCTTCCCTAAAGTCAGTCGAGAGAAATTTATGAGAAGTCGTATGAGTCGAAGAACTGAATGATCTCATCAGAGAGAAAAAAAAATGAATTTAGCGTGGACAGGCAAGCCTTGATTTACTATTGTATTAAGAAAAGTAAATGTCATTCACGATTTCTTCTATTCAGTGGAAAATAATAAAGACGTCACGCTTGGATAAAAAGGATGGGGGTGATTTTGAGGCTGAAATGACATTTTCTGAACTTTTCTTTGTACAGAACCTTCAATAATAACTAGCTATTTATACGTTAAAAGGAGTAGTCGTCAAATGAAATGTTAAAGTCATATAGTTTGGTTCGTATAAATATAGCGCGAATGTTTTTTTGATTAAAAATAGTCATAGTGTATAAATTTTGAAGCTCAAAAGGCAGTTAAATTGCTATCATGATTAAATTGGGCATTTTGCATGCACTGCTCTAATTTTTAAACTCTGAAGTTACATATAATCAATACTCCAAAAATACCTTTATATTTTGAAGAGTACAAATACTCCCGGTGAATGCTTAATTACCACATTAATTGCTGATAGTTGTAGCACATATTACACAAGATCTTACAATAAATGCTGTTTGGTTGGACTCTAGTAGTTAGACCACTTCATAACACGAGCGAATTCCAAGTTGCCAATGCTAATTTCTTTTAAGGGATCAACGAATTGGCATCTATTAGCGATATGAAAGGGAATAAACTAATTGGTACCAACCAAATGAAAATTATGGCATACGGCTTTGTGAACTGTGGCCCATAATACCTGATGATATACAAGCTGACAGACATTTCCAGGAAATTCGTCCAAGCGCCATTTTATTTCCAGTAGTTTAAGAATCTCCAGTATTCTAGGATATAAAATGTTTTCTGTTTAAACTTTGATTTTTTTTCTGTCATATAACAGATATCAAAAGCATTGGATTGAATCCACAATACTTGATCTGTTAAAGATAGTTCATTTCCAAGTTCTAGAAAGAATTCTTGTGCAAATATACAGGATAATTATAACTGAAGCTACGAATTCAAAAATCGATAATTTTAAAACTACTGGTCAAGATGACTTTATATTTTAGCAGAGCAATCGTAAGGCAATGGAATTTTGTATGACGAAGGAAAAAATAGTATCAAAATGTGCCGTTAGATGGCGCTGTCAAGGTTCACATTATCTGGAGTTGTGCGAATTACTTATATGTGACATGCGCACTGCAGTCATAGCTGCCATAAAAGTGAAGAGCACTCTTTGCTTGAATATTTCATCACGACTCTGACAATGAAGGATAGCGCTCTGCTCTTGGAGCTTTTTTTATAAGAACGATGACTGTGCATTTACAGCTATCAGAAAGTTTCGGACATTAAAATCCATAAAATTGGGTCCAATAACCACACATCGCCTGCGAAAATGGATTGCTAAATTCGAAGAGGAAAGAAACCCGTTTCGGCTGCTGCAGTGGAAAATGTGGATTCAGCATTACAAGAACAGACTATAAGTGATGCTGGAATCGGCAGTGCATGGAGAGATGACCGATATGCTAATCATAATGGCTGGATATGCTAATAAGCACTGCGCATAAAGTTCTACGAAGCATCTTGCGCTGTTATCCGAACAAGATAACTCATGTGCAGCATTTGCTACCTGCTGACCTGGAAGGACGAGAATTTTTACGATTTTTATTACGATTTTTTACCAGGATGAAAGTGGACAACGGATGGAACATTCTGTGGTCTGATGAAGCCCACTTCCATTTGCACGGTTCTGTAAATATGCAAAATTGCAGGATATGGGCAACCGAGAATCCGTTCCAGATACAACCATTACCTCTTCAGTCTGAAAAGGTCATTCTGTGGCTCGGAATAACGGCAAAGTTTATCATCGGTCCGTTTTTCTTCGAGGAAATCATACCTGCGAATCCCGTTACCTGCAGTGTTACTGGCAAGCGGTATGAAGCACTTTTACATAACCATGTCCTTAAGGCACTTCAGCAGCGTCAGTATGTGGATCGCACAATATTCATGCAAGATGGCGCCCCTTCGCACATTACTACTCTTATGAAGCAGATGCTGAGTGCTCATTTCGAAGATGATAGGGTCATAAGCCACCATTTACCAACAGCCGCCACGCTCTTCCGACTTAAACGCTTGTGATTTCTGGACCTGAAGAATGTTGTTTACAGCGGGCGAATTGAGAATCCAGCAGACTGAAGGAAAGCATCACACACCATTTCCATTGCATCAGTACAGATACTCTTCGATCTGTTGTGGAGCATGCCGTTTTGCACTTTCAATTAGTAGCGGAATAAGGCAGAGGGCATATCGAACAACTTATGCCTTATCCACCCATCAGTAAAGTGTTTGTTTCATGAAATTCTTTTTCTTTTTTTTTTTTTGGTCATTATTACTGTTGCTATAAACATGCATTCTTTTTTTTATCGCAAATAAATTTTTAGTAAACCTCTGAAATCTATTGTTTCCTTTTGGCTAACAATATTCCTGTATTTAACGAACCCATTTTTTTGGGGGGGGGGGGAGCTCTTTCCCCTGACAGCGCTATCTATCGGCATACTTTTGTACTATTTTTTTTTCCTTCTCCAAACAAAATTTTATTGCCTAACTATTGTTCTGCTGAAATATCAAGTCATTCTGATCAGTAGTTTTAAAATTATCGATTTTTTGAAATCGTAACTTTAATTATAATCAATTTGTATTTAAATAAAATTTGTACTTAAATAAAAGAGCGGTGTACTTAAATTTTATTTGAATTTTGCTTCATCAGTGAATACTACCCCCCCCCCCCGCCCCTGTTTTTTCTAATGAAAAAAACCCTGAATTTGTTTATAATACCAAATGTCATTTATGTAATAATCTATTCCTTTTGGTTGCTTCATTTTCTGAAATGTAATCAGAGATAATTTAAGATACAGACATAACATCAAAAGTACTTTTATAACATTATAAACTTATTGAAACTATTTAGGCCTATTTATAATAGAAAATGAGATCTATGTTAATTTATTTTAAGAATCTATGAATTGTTAGCGAATAAGCTATAATTTGTACTTTACTACATACTGGTATATATACAGAAACTTCGCTACATACAAATAAATTTTAACATTTGGTTACAACGCTCATAATAAACAAACTGGTATCAGGTGCACGAGAATATATAATCTTATTCTGATGCATGAAATGTAGAATATTTTATGCAATTGACATAACTGTTTATTTTTGTTCATTCATAATATTTGATTCCAATTCAACAGCGTTGCATTGGTTATATTTATTGTTCAACGAAAACGTCTAGGGTATTAAAAAGAAAGATATGCGATTAAAAATGCGATTTAAAAATATGTTATCTGCAAATCATGAATAATTTTAACTTAGATCAGATTTTCCTTATCTGGTGATTAACATTTAGCTCTGTGCATTTTTAATCCGAAAATTATGTAGCAAATTAAAAAAAAGGAAAAGTAAAGAATCAAAAGAGCTAATGCTAGTTATGCCATTTTCTTATGGGCTTTAAGAAAAAGTGGATATTGTTAACATTGAAAAATAAAACTCTTTAAATATCTATAAATTTATTATGTATCTCTACAAATAATAAAGAAGAACATGTTTATGTGATGTTCCACAAAATTAATTATTTTGCACCGAGCTGCCTCAATTTAGCTCAGACATAATTTGTAAGGTAGAAAAAAACATAAAGGAGTGATTATTTTGAAGTTTTAGTAAAAATTTAGAAAAAAAAACTTAATATTTATCGATTTTTAAGTGACTTCTTCCGAAATGAATGATAATGACCTTTTTAATGACATCCGTTTAAGAATGGTGCAATTATTTCTTGGAAATTGGAATTTATTTAGAAATATATATATATATATATATATATATATATATATATATATATATATATATATATATATATATATATATATATATATATATATATATATATATATATATATATATATATATATATATATAGTATAATATTTTTGTAAACACAAACTGCTATTTTCTAATTTCTGAGATCATAAGACAGTTTCATAATGGATTAATCTTAGAACAGGAGTCGAGTCCTTCAATGTTTCCCACTTAACAACGAATGAAGTGATATTTCTACATTGGGGGAAAGAGAAAATACTTTTATTAAAACTGTTATCAAACGCGAGTGATTTTTTTTTACATATTATAAAAATTAAAGTGTTTAATTTCCTCCGAAAAAAAATTACATTCCTTGAAAATAACAGCTATGATGTCATAGTTCTACGTCAACCTTTTAAAAACGCATCTATTGTTAAATAAGCATACGTAATAATAAAGCAATACTGGTAAAAGCAGGTCAACCTTTTAAAAACGCATCTGCTTTCAACGACGCATACATAATAATAATGCAATGGTGGTAAAAGCAGGTAAAAAATGTATGCGATTAAAAGATGATGATGAAAATTGCCATTTGTGCTATATTCATTGCCTAAGCTATTTCGACCTTCAAAATCTCCTAACCAAAACAACATCATGTTCTCACATGATAATATAATTTTTTGTAATTGGGAGTTCCTTAGCTCTCTATGATATGAAATATACTAGAGTTAATAATTAAATAATGGATGACGTTTATTTTTTTATTTTTAATTTAATGGTTTTCCCTCTTTATTCCAACCACTGAATGGCGGAATTAAGCAGGTAATGAATAATTGTTTTTAAGAGAAATTAGAATAATACTAAGCAGAAAAATAAGAAAATTCTTCCGCAGGCTTAATTTGAATTCATTGCTTTTGAAATGTAATATTTATTTATCGTGCATGATAATTAATATAATGGAAAACTCCCGGCATTCCATCTTATATTGCAATTGATATGCATCAACTAAGATAATTATTTTATTTGATTTACGATACTATGATCATTTTGCAGTTTGAAACAAGGAGATGGGATATAATGAGCAGATTTCATTTACTGTCATTTACTAAACGAATGAAGCAATTTTTTTGGTTGTAGACATTTTAGGAAAAAGAATTATAGAAATGCCTTTCTTTATTATTTAAGGCTTTGCATTATCGATTAAAATTCATCCAACAGAAAAGTTTTCGCTTATAGTTAAAGAATATTAACTTGATGATGTTTAATTTTAAGCATACTTTCTGTTAAGAATATGATATAAAAATCGTAACGTGCAAAAGAACACAGCTGAAAGTTGAACATAGTAATGCCAATATTTTCATATAAGTACTACTTAGATAATATATTTTCAATAAAAAAAGTTTTCAAAATTTTAGTTAGATTTTTAATTAATTAAAATTTTTTTAGTCAAAATTTTATCTTATTCGCTGCTATGTCTCACATCTTAGTTGAGATTATTCATCTCATTCGGTGATACCATTCTTATTGTTCCTTAACTGTAAAATAGAAGAATCCATTTTAATAGACATTAGATACGAATCTTGGCATCTAAAATGAAGAACAACGTATTACTATTTTAATAACTTTAAGCATAATATTTTATATAATTCAATTTTATACCTACTTCTGAAGAATAATTTTCCAATATTACTACTATTATTTGCATCCAATGTTTTATTTAATTTTAATAAAATCCAAAATCTTCATTTCAAACATTATTTTCAACAATATTTTGTATTTTTGTAATGAAACTTAGGCCTATTTTATTGTTTTCATTGAATCCACTCGTTTGATTTTAGAAGCTTTAATGTTATGATAATGTTACGCTTAATATTTTTCATTTTTGGTTTTAATAAATCTGATAATGATTTTAGGTTCCCAATTTATGGAGACGATATAAAAATTCTTATATATATAAAATATAACAGATGAAGCAATAAAACGAGGCAAAGAAAAAACAGATGAACCGAGCGTAAAGCATGATTTACAATGCTTCGGATTAAAGATTCGAAGTTCTTTTTTGCGAATCGAACGATTCCTCATGATTTAGAATATATGCCAACGAAAAGCGACATTCTTACAAAAAACTGTTTCCTTTTATTTAAATTCTAAACTGTACAACTGTATCTACTTGTGTCATGAAAAAATTCTCTCCATAAATTCTTAGCACCTCCAAAACCACCTGAGCTCAAATCACTAGGGGTGGCAATTTAAGATTTTTATGGTGACTTCATTGAGTGGGTGAGAATCAAGACAAAATTTTATTCAGAGATAAAAAAAAAACCCGCAAAAGAAGAAAATTTTATACGTGAAAAAGTGAAAGGTTTTAGGTGAAATAGAATCTGCAAAAAAGAATGTCAGTATTGGAGAAAAAGCCCATTGCTTTGTTAAGTTTTGTTTCAATTACTAGATGCTGCACTGCACTGTTGTCATAATTTGAGTTGCTTTAAAGCAAATACAAGTTTGCGAAGCTATTTTTAATTTCATTAAGCTTCAGAAAACGATTTAAATCATTAAGGAAGATCTATGATTGATGCATATCATTTGGAAATGTTAAGTACCTGTTTTCAACATCAAAATGAATTCGCAGTCTTTGTGAAAACCTTCAACCCTTAATGATTGCAATGATTGCAATAATGTATACTTTCTTTAGAAGTGTGCATTATTGCAAGAAGTATATATTATTAAAACATGAAATATATGCAATTACTCAGTCTGGGAGAGATTTCTTCATCAATTTAAATTCATTATTTATAATTAAGCAAACATATTCAGCATATTTGAAACAATATGCAATTCTTGTATAACATACTGCTGACTAAAGAATAAAAAAATATTGATATGTAATACAACACACAACAATTAACACATTGAAAAGTTTAGCTTCACTTTAAAAAATATATATATTTTTTCAGATTGCTATTTACTATTCGTATGCAGCGAAAAATACCTCAGGATTAAATAGGTACTTTGTTCAAAAATGCTAGTTATAATTTAGGGAATTTAATTCCACTATTGAATGCAGATTTAAAAAATAATTTAAATAAAAAAAAACAATAAAAAAATATAGATAACTAACAAATAAAAGCTGTAGTAACGAAAGCTAAAATGCATTTTATATATTTAAAGTTTTTTTCATCGCTTTTACCCGTGATGGATTGGACTATAGTGGAATTAACTCTTTTCTTTCAATAAGAATAAACTTTATCTTGTCCTTTGGAATTTGAAATTCTTTTCTTCTTGCCTTGAGGTGTCACAATGAGATAATTCGATATATAGATATATATGATATCTCATATGACTCGCCCAAGTTATATCCCAACGAACTATTTCCAGGTAGATTCTTTGGAAGAGAAAAATTTTTATTCTCAGATTCTTCGAAAGAGAAACATTTTTTATTCTATGATTTCCAAGAACACTTCCGCGGAATTCACTCTTATTTTAAGATTTAAGGAGAATTGAACTAGTCAATTTTTTAGAATCTATATTGTGTAATAATTAATAAAATAACGGGAATTTTTACGATTTATTTTTATTATTTTACTGATGATATCATATGTGAGAACAGCAGCATGACATTAGAATAAGCTCCATTAACAATTATTCAATTAATAATTACTCCTTTAATTGACTAATATTTCTGCCATTTCTTTCCCTAATATCATACCATTTAGAATTTAGATATAAAATAGATTCTAAATTGTCATGGATATGTTAGACCCTAAAAGACATGAAAGCACGTCTTTATATTATAATCATGGAGGCAAATAAATAAATAAAAAAGCTAAAATAAAAAAGAAAAAAAAACACAAAAAAATCTGCTTGTTTTTATTTTCAAAAGAAAAAAAGCTGCTTATATTCTTTAACCAGCTATGTTGCTTGTAAATTCTTTAGCAATTCTTTAACAAGCCGCATGGCACATGCCACATATTAAACAAAACTATACATTTTGAATATAATATAATATGATATTATATATTATTTATACTGTAAATATCAATTGCCCTTCGAATTACATGGATAATTTTTTTCCGGGATCCATTCTCAAAAAAAAAAAAAAAAAAATCTGCTTAATTTCAAAAATTTACAATTAATAACAGAAATACTCGTTTCTCAGTTATTCTCTCTATTTGAAATCAAATGTTTTTTGCAATTTCATTAATTTTCAATAGGTTATCTTATAATCACTTATTTTGATTTTTGAAAATGGGATCAATTTTTACATGGCAAATTTAATGTCCTCCGACATGTAACCACGCTTAGTTTTAGTAGTGATTTTAAACTAACAATTTCCATCCGATAACTAATTCGAAAATTAAATTGCGGATGATCATTTAATATGCATAAAATCAACATGAGTTAATTCCATTTGTCTGCTTTTTATTTATTTGCATGAAAAATACGAAAATACTAATTTAGAAAGTCTTTTTATCAGCAAAAATTTCAGCCTCTTTGTTTGCAACATCTATTTTTAATCACCGAATCCCAAATGAGATATTCTTGAGCGAATTATGTATGCGAAATTATAAACACCTCAGTGATTAAGGAAACAAAACTCAAGATATGGGACTTAAACTCTTGAACACGACATATATGTAACTAATTTTGAATCTACTACATCAACGAGAAGAGTTACTGTCAAAGATACATACTGAAATTCCTTCATTGTATTTTAATCTAAAAAAAAAAAAAAGAATTTTCACTCTTTTTGCCATTTCCTTCTCTAACACCACACGAATTGAATTCGATGGTGAATGACAATAAAGTGATGAGAGATTTTCTGCAAAATGTCATATGCATAAGCTCAAAGTTTTGTAGGCATTTAAAAAATTTCTAAACAAAAGCTGATATTTATGATAAGGCTAAACTTAATTTCATTTCAAATGTCTTTTTTTTCCATCTTCAATCATAAGGGAGTAATGAGGAAATGAACATTTAAATCTTGCATCACTACCCCCCCCCCCCTGGTATTTATGACCCATATGCGTAGCCGAAGATTCATTCAAAGTATACCATATTCCTCACCGGTTTAAATCTAGTCAAATTTTTTCTGGATATGGTATTCAAAGGATATACAGAAGTTAACTTATCTAAAATGAGCTATATTTATGAAAATTATTTTAACATTCCTTTGTTGCCTCTTTTGTTCAAGGAAAGTGTTATAGCATTTTTTAAAATTTCTCTTTTACTTTCTCCTATTATAAATCTATTTTTGACTACATTTTTGTTTACATTTCGAATTGAATATTATGGAATTATCACAGTTATATTACAAATGTGTTTTACGGACATTTTTTGCTTCAAATATTTTAATTTAAATATAGGTGATGCCACTCTGCCAAGATAAAGTTTACACGGTGTTATCCAGGCTATTCTGACAATAAAGAAAACTAAATTTTCAGTCATATAAAAAGGAAATATAAATAAGTGGCTTCTAAATAATCATATGAAGGGAAAATTTATTGAATTTTGAAATGTCAAATAAAAAGACAGGAGTAATAAATTATGCTAATAGTTTCTAGTGACTATCGATGAAAAGCAACATCTTCAGATCGTCTAGGAAGTAAAACGAATATTATCCATATAGAAGGAAATTTTTAATTTCTCTTCTTATTTCAAATTCATTCTCTTCTTATTTCATTTCATAGCATTAGTTACATTTCACATTAAGGTAACTAATTTTATCACATTTTTTTACTATGCTTTAAATATGAAAATCTCCCTGATATTTTATCTTTTGAAGTAATATGTAAGAAATAACAATTTCTAAAATAATTTGATAACATATAATCTTATATATAAAAATCTCGTGTCACAGTGTTTGTGTTCGTTCTCTTTCGAAACGGCTTGACCGATTTTTATGAAATTTTTTATGTGTATTTGGTAGGTATGAGAATAAGTTGTAAAGTATATTTCATAACGCTAGGTAATTAGGGCGTCCCTATCCATGGTCAACGTACGCTGCTGAGATCAACGATTGCTTGAAATCATCGCCAATGTGGCGTAATGTTGAAAATTCCCAGCTAAAAATAACCATGCGCTTCCAAATGCTACAAGATCCATCTGCTGACACATTCTCGGGCTAATTGTTAGATATCGGCGATGGAAAAGTTGCTGTCTAGGAAAAATTGGATGCATAAATCTGTCCACTAATTTCTGGTTCGCAAAAGGCTGTCATTGACCGCATATTTCCCGATATACGTACACAATATATAAATAATGCGAGGCTGGCAGAAAGAGCCATTTTGGCAGCAAAAAATGTGGACGTCGACGATTTAAACTTCAAGATACAGCAGTCGTTGCTAGACGACTTGGTTTCATACAAATCGATCGATACAGTTTGCGATGCTAACGAAGCTGTAAATTATCCAACAGAGTTTTTTATCTCACTGGATTTGCCAGGAAGGTCACCACACCTTCTACGACTGAAAGCTGGATCTCCGGTTATTTTATTTCGGAATTTAAACCCATCACACTTACAATACATTCGTTATTTTTTAATTAACAACCAAAATATTCAATAGAAATAATTTATATCGCAGAACTATGTTTGCCGGTTCAGCTAGTTATATATACTATAGTTAATATCTTGCAAAGTCGAGCAGCTTTCAAAGAATTTAGTAGTTTAACACTTTTTCCCAATTCAATCAGTTATAATGTTCAGTTATTAGTTATCATTTCATTTAATAACACTTCATTCCCATAGTTTCTTTTGCAATTTTATTTCGCAGGATTTAAGCAAGAGCAATGTTGTAATGAACAACTATTTATTGTTGGATTTTGGTAACGATTTTAATTAAGAATGTATCAAAAAATTTATATCGAAACGAGTTGTGTAGTTCTCTTGAAGTGGCATTTGATAGAATTGCATCCATTTAAAATTGCCGAAACGGAGAAAGACAAAGGAACAGTTTTCGATTTCTTACTCAAGTCATAGAGAAGATTCGGAAGTGAATATGAATAACTAATCTTTTGATTATTTATGAGCTGTTTGAGCTTGATTGAGCTATTGTTGATATCCCTACTCGCGCCTTACTTATCCCTAATTGCTTAAAATTGATAATATACTAAAATAACTACAGGTGGTTATTAAAATAATCGAAACACCACAAACTAATGCACGAATCATTATTAATAAGACGTAGGCACTTTCGGCATTTAATACAGCTGGGATTCAATTGGGAATCGAATCACAAGTGCTGAGAGGTTACAATTAAAGTTTCGGGAGTGATGCTAGTGAAGGACACCGATTCCTGATGAACGCTCTACATTAGACTATATCGGTATATTGAGGTCAGTACAGACCAAAGTAGATGCTTCAGTTCCTTTCGTGTACATAAACCCTGTCTGGACAAAACTCATTGTATGAATAGGAGTATTGTCATTCTGAAAAATTCCATCTCCTACAAAAACAACGTATGCACCATAAGATGGACTTGGTCTGCTAAAACTTTATACTTCTCCTCAATGATCCGGTCTTTAATGATTACGATTGAGTCCCACACGGCTGCCCAAAGAATGACAGATTGACGTCCATAGTGGCCAGTTAGAAGGAGACAATCATGATCATACTATTTGGGAGTGTCGTCCAAACATGTACCCTTCTTGTTGTGGAGAAATGTCTGAAAGATGGTATTTCTGACCTTCTAAATGTCTTCCACTTATCCCTCGATCAGAGTTTGTGGTTATAGCACCACTATAGATGATATTAGAACATAAGAGGTTTGTGATTTCCCGCTTTGCTGGAAATGTTTTCTAATTGTAATTATTGACTTAAGATATCGTATTTCTAGAAACGCCTAAGAGCTAAGACGTTTCGATCACACATCAGCTAGTCGGGCTACTACAGTTTAGCCGTTTTGAAATTCTGTGAGAAATTCTGTTTGAAATCCAAGACATTTCACAACTTCATTAAAGTGATCTTATACTACAATGGTATATATATGATTTATATCACAAAAACTGTTAACCAGCATTATATATTAATACTTACGAAGTGCATTATTAATTGCTTTTATTCACAGGTTTTCCCATTAATTTGATAACCACCTGTATGCCAACATAATATAAAATAGTGGACTCCGTCCTTATTATTTCCATATTTTAGTATTATAAATTTAAATTATTACAATAACATGAAATAAAACCTTGGCAAAAACTAAGATTAAACAGTTGCGCATTTTAAATTCGCTATAACTGGTATTTAGCAAACGACATTTTCAAAATTGATATTTAATTATATTTTATTTAGTAGTTCTTAATTTTTATAATTGAAAACTAATTTTATTGTTTGTTTGTTATGGCACTTGCCACTGACAAGCCCGCTGTTACGAAGACAGCGATTTAAGCCTGAGGGGGAACGTCTCTTATTTTTTATAGCAGCGCCAACTAGGGCCAAGAGTACGACTTTGCTACTCACGCATCACTCATTCGCTTGCACAACCCCTTTTTACAGGAGGGCACATTCACACATCTCACAGATAGAACAACAGAACAACAACCATGCCCGAACCCGGGACGCCCAGATCACGGGGAAGACGCGCTACCCCTATTCCAGGACGCCGGCACAAATTTTATTCAGTAAAACATATCAATTCATTTTGTTTAAAGTATTCAATATACTTCATTTTCAGTTCTAAACACATAATATGCTACTATTCTATGAAGTAAAACAGCAACCATTAAATTATTTGCAAAAAGGTAATATTATTTTCAGTAAAGCCCTTAAATTCATGGTAGAATCAAGAAATATTTTGTTTTTCTTAAACTGATGCATTTTGTTATCTCTCAAGTATGTGTCTCGCCGTTTGAATAATTCATGAACTTCTGTTAAAAGGTTTCGCAACAAAAATGTAGAAAAACAATGTTCAGAGAAAGTTGGATTGATTCCTTTCGGAAACATAATGTAATTGATTCTCCGTAATGCTATTTCTTTGACTTTGTTCAGAGAATACTTCATTTTATAGAAGACAATTCTCCCAAACATTTCTTAGTGGATTCAATATTATATCTCAGTTTCAGACGAATTCATGATAAAAAAAATATTCGTTTTATTTGTAATTTCATTATAATTTTATATTTCGAACAATTAATATTTTAAATATTGCGACGGGTTTTTCTTTCAGGAAGTAAAAATTGACAAATTAATTATTTAAAGCTGAATTTTCATAACTTTAATTTAATCAAATACTTACGTTTAGGAACAAATAAAAAAAAAGTTATGAAAAATGTAAAAAATAAATTGAGAAAATAAAACTCAATATTGCATAGAATTTTTTAACTCATTTAATTTCAAATTATTGATAAGTTCATGCATTTCTTATTGGATTGGAAGTCAACTGATTTTTTTATAAGTACTTAATATTTATCTTTATCTATGCATACAAAAACAGAATAACACATGACTCACTATTTGTAATGTTACCATAATTTCATCAGATAATACAAGTCTTGATTCAATTTCCAGTGTAGAATTGTCAGATAAGCATTTTTTTTGTCGTCAATGGTAAATATTATATTTTTTCCTTTTTTACTGGTTACCGTGTGTTGAGATCTATGAAAAAAATCAAGACTAAAAGTATTAATAGAAATTAGGTGAATTTGCGGTGCTTGACTTAAGATTATAAAAACGGATGGAATTATGGTGCTATTATCCCTTAAAAATAACGATTTGGATGAAAGTAGTGACATGCAATGTATACACTTGTCATAGGATCCAAACAATATTATATTTGGAATTGCTTAGCCACAGTTATAAATGGACTCCAAAGCCTTATGAAGAAACATATAATCAACCGCATGTTTAACCCATTAAACGCCAAAACTCAAAATCATTATTTGTTTTCGATACAAACAATACAAGTTATTATTTTGACCACATATAATAGTAATTTAATGTAAAAATAATGAAATTGCTATAACTTTAAAAATATAGGGTGTTGCGTTGGCGCAACGTCAGCCGAAAAGAGGTACGAATGTCGATCGTTATCACCGAGCACTACACCGCATTTTCTTCACGTTTTAAAAACTAGAAATTTTTGTAAATAGTCAAAATACTTCTTTGAAAATTTTAATTTATTAAAAACTAACAAATAAATGTAGTTGACAAGCTTATTATGTAAAAATAAGGTGATATAAATCTCAAGTATGATATGCTTCACTACAATTGTGGTGTAAAGCAACTTCACAAACATTGCAGCGATAAATAGTTTGACTGTGGCAATACTTGCAACGTAGTCTTCTATTGTCTGTAGACTTAAGAATAAAATGTCCTTCTGATATTGGTTTTGTAAGGCTGAATTTGCTGGAATGTTCTGTAGCTGATCTTTTCTTATTTATCTCACTATCCAAGTGCGTCTGTAACAGATGAAGCACAACCTCCCGTCTAATATCCAACAGTGACTTTTTACTTCCTTCTTTAGAAAATCTTGATATTCTCCAAGCATTTGTTAGTGCAACATCGATGAAATTTGAAAATATCGGCCACCACTATCTTTTGCCACGGACCCTAATTCTGTAATTGGAAACAAAATTGTCACACAAATCTACATCACCTATTTTCTGATTATATTACTCAATGCAGTGAGGTTGGGCTACTAATATTTTCTTCTTCTGATTTTTAGACTATCGAGAAAAAATTTTTAGTGGTTCAATTTTTCCAAACGTTGACCCTATTGTCACAACAGAGTTGTCGTTCCACCGAACAACAAGTATCTTTTTGTTTTCTTCATACTGAAAAAAAAAGATTGAAAATAATCTGCACTAGTTTTATCTTCTGTGATTTGTTTGATACAATGAATTGCAGCTTTTTCTTCATTTTTTTTTTTGGTTGATGCCAATCAATTGGTTCCTTTCTTGTCCATCCTAATTCTTCCTTTTTCCGTTTTTGTTTTTTTAGCAGAACTTTTGGGAGGATCTAACTTCTTTGCATGAACTTCAACTTCTCCTGCAGTATCTCTAGATAAAATTTCATTATCGTTATTTAAAATATTTTCATTACCTTCTTCTTCATCACTAGCATCTGCTGTTTCTGGAGGTATGACAACAATATCGGTCTCATCTGCATCTTCGTCATCGGAATTTCGTTCGAAAATTTTTTCCAAAGCTTCTTCTAACGTAAGATATCTTGTTCTACGCATTTTAAACTACAGAGGATAAAAAAGTTGCTACCAATAAGACGCACAGTACTGAAATGAAATCTTTCAAGAAGGATAACAGTCTACCCCCTTTCCGCTGACGTTGCGCGAAAGCAACACCTGTTTTTACTGTCCCCTCCTCCCCCACAAAAACACCTGCTTTGTGGAATGTACTGACAAGGAGTATCCTTGGCCAATGTATTTCATAACCAAACTCAAATTTGTTTTTAATTTTTATTTTTTCTAAGAAAAAATGAGTTTGGAAATTTGAACAAAAAAATTGCTTAAAGTCATACATCGATTATTAGGTGTAAAATAATTTATTTAAGTCAGTTTTTTCCCCTGATTTGTTAGTAGAACTATTCTTTAACATAAAACTGTAATGTATTCAAAAGTTTGTTTAATCGTTATTTTTTATATTTATTTATATTGACCGTTGAGTCAACGCAACACCAGCGGTTAATGGGTTAATTAACTCAAAATATAGTTTCTTCAACTTTAGATCTAAGTTTTGTTATTTTTTGCAAAAATTAATTTTATGCATTGATTTCTTCTCAAAGTGGATTCTTCTCTGTGAAATTTCCCTTATTTTCTGATTAAAATTTACGATACAATCCTTGCTGAGATAAAACCATGCTCACCATAGAAAGTTAGAAAATCAGACAAAATTCACATTCTGTTAATATTCATGGTTTAATAATAAATATTAATTTGAGATCAGATAATTATTGTTTCCATGCCAATTACGCAGATGAGTAAAAAGTTAGTAAAATATAAAGGTTTCTCCAAATGTGAAACAATCTCCCCTTGATATGAGCTACAAATTTTTAGATTAGATGTTCGTCTGAAAAGGCTCAAAGTTAGAAAATTGCTTCTCTGTAAGTTTTTTTTAGCTGTAAAACTGCTAAAACTGTAATAATAATCCTTTCACAGATGATTTTAGTTCCTCGTATTTCCATTCATTGTATTGTTTATAAGTTCATAATTTTTTTAATTCTACTTTTTTTAAAAAAAATGTTATTGATGCACGTTTCATTATTATTCCTAGAATCCTGAAAGGTGCAATGGCCTGGTGGTAAGGTCTCAGCTTCAGAATCTGAGGGCTTTATTTTCGAGACCCTATACCACAGAAGAATCGTCGTGTAAGTGAACCTGGTGCACGTTAAATCCATCTGGGCTAAGCATCCTCCCGCTTATTGCGATGCGGAAGTTTGGAGAGGGGTGTGCCAGCTTAGGTGTCGCTCTTTTTACTTGACCACGGTTCAAAATTTCGAGATCCGTCCTAATATAGCCCTAGTGTTGCTTAAAAAACGGGACGCTTATATAACTAAACCAAACCAAGATTCATGAAAATGGTTACTTTTATTGTATAATTTTGTTTCAGTGGCACATTGGATATGAAGAAAACGATCGATCAAAATGAGTTACAAAAAGATACATTAAATTAAGATAATCATTCAATACTTCTTCTCTATAAATTTATTTAGCTATAAAAGAGGCTAGTATTAAAAAATCATTTCATGTGGAATTTAGATCTCATATTGCTACACATTTTAGTGCTATAAAATAATAATTTTGAAGTTCTTTTTTTTAAAAAAAAACTGTTATAAACCTACGTTTTATTGAATTCTTTAAATTTAAATAAATTTTTACTTTTATTACATTTTTTTGTTTTGTTTTGTTTTAGAGCGAATATTGGATATAACGAGAAGATCGACCACAAAAAGTTTAAAAACTAACCATTAAATAAAGATAATTATTTTTATCAATCCTTTTTTAAAGCTTAAAACGTTTTGTAGTTTAAAGTTGAAATTAATAACTCATCTAATCTATTTACATGAATTTAATAAATTAATTATTTGAGTATTATCCTTCAGACAGAAAGATTAAATTTTTATCATATTTCGGAGAATTTCGATTTATTTCAGTACTACTTATTATGAAATAAAGTTTTATTTTGAATATATAGGTTAAAAAAATTAAAACAGCACTTTTCTTTACTAATACCAAGGTAAATCATTACTTCTTCTATTTAATTGCTCTGCATTACATGGGATTATTTTAGCCATTATTTCAGTTAAATGTTTCTATTTTATTTAATTGCAATTTAAAACAGCATTTAAGAATATATTTTATTTTAATTAATAATATTTTATTTAATCTTCTTTGAGATTTAGTTTAAATGTCTCATTCTTATCTCATATCATTTATTCTGTATTTGTTAAACAATTAAACAAGTTATTTTTCCATATTACATCGGATTATATAAACGATAGCAATAACACAAATTTAAAGTAGTATCTTCAGTTTATCGCTTTACGGTTTAACGTTGATAATGTATATTTGCTAATTTCTATCATTTTTGGTTGTGAATGAATGTGATTAACAATTTTATAAATGTGATTAACAATTTTATTTTGCATTATAAACTTTTTATTGAAGGAGGTGTGAAAGCAATATGTAATAAGCTTATTTTTTTACTTAACTAATGAAAATAATTTTGATAAAATCGAGAGAAACCTACTTGAAATTTATTTATAGTACCTCCTTAATCGTAAAAAGAATATTAATTTTTGATATTCTCTATATAAATATGAAAATATTAAACCCATTTATCTCCAAAGTTTCTAGAATGTTATTCCAGAAAGAATACGTTACGAAATGATTTACGATTCTTCGCGTTGCTGAAATTATTCAGAAAAAGTCATGCATGTTCTTTTGATTCTTAAATTATTAATTGCTACGGTATATTTTAATACACATTATAAATAGTGACTTCATTTTTAGTATTTTTAAAACATCTTCATTGAACAAGCATTACCACAAATATCCTTTTCAAAGGGTTACAAAAGAAAAACAAATCTGAATTATTTTACAACAAATAATAAATATCTCTCTTTCTTTTCTCATATCTGATAAGAAAATATGGTCCCATGTTAATACTAAATGTAAAAATATAAGAAATACTGGTTGCTAAATATTGATTATTAGTCTATAAAATTTGGAAAATTGAGGTAGGTTGCATTATCGGTTTCGCTATAACATTTTATATTTGGAAAACATTATCTCTTTATTACCTCTTTTAAGGGTTTGTCCCTTCTTTTCCCTATACTAAGAAGCTGAGGATAAAATTTTGTTTTATTATTTAAAATATAGTATAATAAGTATTCCTGTAATTATTAGAATTCAGGAATACTTATTAAGTATATATATATATATATATATATATATATATATATATATATATATATATATATATATATATATATATAGTTATAAACTGTAATGTTGCTCTTGTCAGCACGGTTAGTTCATTTATTGGAAAGACTGTTTTACAATTAGCACTGCTGAGTGCTGATCGGCTGCCCGCATCAGTGGTCTCACAGCTTGGCGATCGTTTGGCGACAAAATAGATATTACTGGATACTTACAGAATTTTAGCGATTCAGCTGGTAGAAACCGAGATACGCCTGATTTGTCCAGAACCTTCTCTTCCTGCCTCCCGGGAACTATAAAAGGCAGTCAGTCGTAGTCAAGTATCGAGTCGTCGAGATGATTACGAAGTAACGCCAGAATAGTCCAGCGAAGATAAGAGTTGTGTTGAGCTCAAGCGATTGGTGAGCTGAGCAGTGGCCGAGTCGATTGTAGAAGCAGCATCGAGTCGCGTGTGGAGTGGCCAGTCGTGTACTAGTGAGTCGGAACCTGGATATAGCTAAAGCGAGGAAACAATTTTAGAAGTGCAGACGTTTGGAGAGGCCGTAGAATATAGCTACGGAGATTCCCTCCTTTTTCTGAATTCTGTCTGGCCTCTTTGCTGTTGTTGTTATTACTACCAATTCCTATTTGTGGTCTATTGTTTGTTGTTGTGTGCTGCCTGTGTTCGTCTCGACTGTATATTAGCTGTCCTGGTATTCGTGTCTTCGTGATTTATAAACGTCGTCATTGTTTTCTACTAAATGACTGTTTATTTGATCGACCAGCAAATCGGGAAAGAACCCGACTATATATATATATATATATATATATATTGAAAAAAAATCATTTATTTATCAAATTCCGTTTGTCTCACCCACTCTTCACATATTTAATCATTCAAGGAATTAGTTAACATAGTTTCTCTCTAAGCATTGCAATTTTCTGTCATATAAGATTTTCTGATGATTTTTTTTTCTGTTAGAGAAAAAGAGGTTATTTTTATGTTACGGGTTTTCGGAACTAACTGGATGAATCAATAATTAACTTTCAATTTTATTTTAACAACTTGTACACAACACGATTTCGAAAATATGCGGATGGTGCCAAGAAAATAATATTTTTTTAAAAAATATATTAATCTTTAATTTTTTTTCTTTTGTAATTTTTCAAATGTTTTATTTCTTTCAAAATTTCCCAAACACAACCACTCTCCGAGTATTTGCTAGTAATTTCCCCAATTCATGTAAATGAACCCTCAAGGTGCCTCTTGGGGATATCGAGACTTTAATTAAATGGGGTCGATGCATGGAGAGGCAGGTCTCCATTTCTGTTAATTGCCTAATTAACCTAACAACTTATGCCGATCACTCTGGAAAATAAATTGTTGGATAAGAAGGTTGCATCAGTTTTTCCTGATTGATGAAACTCTCCGGGTTTTAACATCATTAATCGTTGTTTGAATGTAGGTCAAGTGGGCAATTTTAAGAATCTTGCGATAAGTTTTAATTTATAAAAGTTTCTGCCATTCTTTAATTTATGTTAAATTATTTGAGTGGCATACGATGATTTATCAATGTTAGAAGTCCCAGACTTCAATCACTGGAATTATACAAAAATCTAAGATTATTTTGAAGTGTGGCTTTATTGTTAATGTTCACTGATGTAGAAATTCATTGAAATAATGTTTCCATTTAGATTTAATTAAAAACATCAACTAATCTTCATAATTGGGTGTGCACAGTACTGCAGGAAACTGTTTAATCAATGCTCAGACGCCTGAGTACCATCACGGATGTGAGAGGTTTTTTATTGAGTTTTTTCTTTCAAAAATCTCTTGACGAAAAAGGGGTTGATTTATATCTTTGTATAAATTATTCAATTAGCTTTTATAGACAAATTTGAGTAGGGCAATTTTTAGAATTTTTCATTCCGGTATAAGTAATCAAATGAGTAGTGAAACTGAAGTTAGTTCAATTTTAAATATTAAGCATAAAATTATTTAAATAGCTGTCGGACCTAGATTTCATAATTGCATGCAGCTATGAAACCAACGAAGGCAATGTTTAATCTATATATGCGTATGATTTTATGAATTGTTTTTAAGTCAAACATAGTGTGAATTTCCATTCAGAAATAAAAGACTTTATCCATTTAGTTTTTTTTTTTTTTTTTGAAAACAATTTGTCTATCAACCAGCGTCAAAGTCGGAAATAAATCTCTGTATGTTTCGAAATTTATGCTTTTTTTTGTTTCTGAAAATACTTGATAATAATTCTTTTTTACCCTGGATATCATGAAAAAAATACTAATTTATTTAGGATCAGAAGACACCCAAATTAAATAGTAATTTTAAAGATATTGCTTCAAAACTTATTTTAACATATTCTTTATAAGCAATTTGCAATTTTTCTTACTTTAGGAAGATGGATATTTGGATACTCACAAATTCAAGTATAAGTAAAATTCATTCAAATAATGTATCTTTATCAGAATACAAACAATATCGTTGAGGAGCTTCAGAAGCACAGAATGGAAATCATATTATTGAGCTCCAGAAGCACTGAACCGTTGTATTTTCCTTAATGGCTGAAAAATAAAGTAATAAAATACTAATATGAAAGTTTCCTAGCATTTTATAGTATTCAATATCGTTTGGTTCTATACATTCTACTTGGTTTAATAATTAATTCAATAGCATTTTTTAAAATCAATAGGATTTGATGCTATGCATTCTACTTGGTTTAATAATTAATTCAATAGCATTTTTTAAAATCAATAGGATTTGATGCTATGCCTTCTACTTGATATAATAATTTAAAATAAATTAATTCGATAACACATTAAAATAACTTCAGTGTGTTAGATTGTAGATTTCCCTCGCTAACACATTAAAATAAATTTAATATGTTAGTAAGAAAAATCCCAAATAATCAAGATAAATTAGAACTATAAAAAATGGGCATTTATGGCAATTTTTTTTTATAATTTTCTCATAGTATTTATTTTCTTATAAGGATAAAACCAAATTTGAATTAAAGGGGATTTAAAATATAACCAATATTAAATATACAGTGTCAAAAGTTAAAAATTACTGGGCGATTTTGAAAACGGGCAAAGTACTAAAATTCATGTTTTTGCTTATCGCTGTTCCAATTTAAAGTATTTTATCTTAAAATTTGTACACATTCAGACAGACATCATCAGACACATTCAGACATCATTGTACACATTCAGAGTCACTCGTAAGTCATTGACTTAAAATAATTTATATGATATAGTTGACATTAAAAAAATAATCATGTAAATAATTAGTCCTGATGCTATCCCGAACTAATTTGCTGTGTCGTAGTTTTAAATTTTTTGATTCATTGATTTAAGATGAAACTCTACTAAATTTTAGTCCTGATATAGGTAATCTACATATATAATCTGAATTAAATCTTATGTACAAGGTGGTCACAAAGTTTTTTTTTCCTTATTACAAAATAAAAAAAACTATTAGATTTTGGCATATGGTTGTTTTGTTAGATTGTAAAGACACTTATAAAGATTTAAAAACCAATTATATCAATAAATTGTAATGTGAGCGCTCGCAGAAGTTCCAAAAATGTCAAAACACTATTCCAGTTCTCTCCATATATTGTCCAATATTACAACTTCTTATTAGATAGAGCATTTGATCTTGGTCTACCCCATGACGACCCGTCTACCCGAAAGGGTGTTAGACTTTGAATGTCACCGAGGAGAGAACCATTATTTATTTATTAGAATGTTTACAGTCATCGCCAGAATATGGGCGATAAATAAGGGCATGCATTTTTGTTCCTTTGACTAAAATAAAATATTTGAAATAAATAGTTATCAAACCAATTCTGGGTTCAGGAGATTAAGTTGAAAAGTACAAATAGAAAGCAGTAACACATATAAGTATAAAAAAGTGTCACAATGTCCAAAGAATGGAAGACATAGTAGATATATTATTATAGTAGACAGAGACATATAGCAATAGCAAACAATGTACCAGTATCTAAAATCACATAAATTTATCTACCTTATTATATAAAGTAAAAAAAAAGATGAATGATAGAAATACAAGGTGAAAGTACAAAGCAAATCTAAAATGACAAGCACATAAAAAAAGCATTACTAGAAGGTAAATCAACAATATGAGCAGAAATGTATAATCCAGAGCATTTGTGATCCTAACTTTGAGAATATCAATATCTTTAAATGGCCCCACAAACTCTTTGTTCTATAAGTAACCAGAACACTGACAGTGGCCGGTTTGAATTATGGAAACAAGGAACACATTGATTTTTTCTCTTGATAGCGCTTTGTTATTATTACGTTGATTCCGTTTTGTTATTATTCGAATGCAAAATCATTATTTCTGCTTTATCTGTTGAACTAAGAATATTAAGAGCATGATTATTCTATTGTAAAAATTTTACAGTATTCTAAACAGTGCTCCTTTTGTAATAGTTTTTTTTTGTAATAAAGAAAATACTTTATGACCACCCAGTGTACGATTATTAGGAGTCATCTTTATGATGGTATAATGTAGGAGAATTTGAAGAGCCTTTATTGCCCTGCTTGTCGTTTGTCCTCCGGTTTCGCTTGATGAAAGCTCAAAGTTCAACAGACTCAATGGAGGTGATCATAGTATAACTTCCGCATAGAATCTGAGCCATTTCTAAGGCAGTGCGACCTATACGTACCAGAAAATTGATCAATTCATGGTAAATTTATTTACCTATAATGATTACAATTATTATCTTTTGATAATTTCAGAAAGCACAAAAATATCACAAAATATTTTGACTATATAGTAATTAATTTTTAAAAATCAAGCTGTAACAATATAACTCCATAGCAATATAGGAATTTTCCCAACTTATATTTTCAGATAATAATGTATCAAACTTAAAGCAGAAAAGAAGGTGAGAGTTAATCCTCATTAATCTTCTGATGAAACAAAATTCTCGATATTTCAGTTTCTTATACTGTAACAATGCATAGTAATTTATTAATTGATTATAAATTAAATTAATTAAAAGGCGGATAAAATTCATTTCAGGTAATAGTTTATAATATTGATCTTTCTCATTATATATATTCTATCTCAAATATTTATATTTGGATACTTTTACTAAAAAGAATCGAGTTTTTATATCTGAATGTAACTTATGAAGCATTCATTTCTCCAGTAAAATCTGATTCAGATTTATGCATAGGATATCTGGCAGAGTTGTGTTTATATGTTACTAAGACTTTTTATTGAAATAAATTTGTAAAATTTAATATTAAATGAAAAAGTTTTATAATCATTAATGATTATGTTTTTGTAAAGAGTTTACTTTGCTAATAATATTTAAACTTCTATGTTCGGCGTTTGAACAAGAAATCTTATTAATTCTTATTAATTAAATATTATTATCAAATTATTTTTTCTTTTATAAATCTTTGATATTATTCCTCCAGTCAAAATTGTTTTCAACGAGGAAAAATAAATAATATTTAAGATAGCGAAAAATTAAAGAAAAAATCACATTTATATAGATAAAAAAAATTAATTTTATGTAAATATTTGATTAAGTAATTATTATTTATATAATAAAATTTTTGTTCCATAAGCGACTTTTAATTATTCAGACATGTATTGAAATAGGCAATTTTCACATTGGCGAGAAAAATCTGCTTAAATATTCTTTGGCAAAGCACCTATGCACTATGTATTTCTTAACACATATCAATATTTAATTCTTGCAACTAGCAAAAGGATTTCCTGGGGAATCCATGACAAATTAATAATTAAATGTTACTTTTCTTTTTCCTGTTGATTAATAATGAATAGGAAGTTATATACATTATTATCTCATGAAGCAGCTTTAAATATTCTATGATAATGAAGTTCTAATTTTATTTTAGTTAAACAAATCTAAAACATTTCACTAAATCAATAGCAAAAAATTATGAATGCAAAGATTATCACATGTGCCTAGCTAATATTATTTAATAATCTTTACTTGATAGATATTACTTCCTATCAGGAAACACATTGTTTATTTAGTAATTATTATTTTCATTTTTTAATGAGAATGACAGTTTGAGCTTAGAGAAATTTTAACTCCATAAACATTTTTAAAAGCATCACCGTATAACTCTGTCTATATTTTATAAGACACCTTTGGAATAGTATCTTATTATTAGCTGTCGTTGCAGTTTCCTTAAATAATTTCAGATCAATTTGGAATTGAAAAAAAAATAAAGTGATGCCCAGAAGATGGAATATTTTGTTTCTTTGCAGACCTACATCCTTATATCACTTATCCCCAGTTTCACATTCCTTAAAGGGCCGCAATGGCCATTTGGTGAAGTCTCGGCTGCGGAACCGGGGGGTTGCAGGTTCGAGACCCGGTTCCACTGAAGAACCGGCGTGTAAGCGGGTCTGGTGCACGCTGAATCCATCGGGGCCAAACGCCATCCTCCTGATGGTGTTGTGTGAAAGCTTTGGGAGGGATGTGCGAGATCTAGGGTCGTCCTCGTTATCTGACCGTGGTTCAAAATTGCGAGGTCCGTCCCAAAGTATCCCTAGTGTTACTTTAAAACAGGACGTTAAAGTTTACATTCTCATCAACAAGGCGACTTTTGACCTTATTTGATTGCGAAGATTTTGTAATAAAATAGCTTGTAAAATCGGGAGATTTTAGATACTTTAAAAAAAAAATCAACAACCAATTGTTCTATATCTATCATTATTTTCTATATCTTTTCATTTGGTTTTGGGTCGTGCTATTTGAAATGCTGATGAAAAGTTTAGTCGTAACATATTATAAAAATTGAAATTGTTTGTTATAGATACGGCGAGAACTGGCAATGTCTGTTCCAATGCAATTAGGAATAAACCTCAAAACTAATTGAACGCATAGTTATGACAAAAAAAACTTTATTCTATTAGTGACCGTCTGGAAAAATTTATATGCTATTTAATGCTAAAAGTGAATTACAGTTCCCATGCCATTCGAAATTAAAGTTGAAGGCATATATTTTGCAGATCTCTAAATAAAGCATCTTTATTTTAATATACAATATTCAGTATCTTTATTTAAATGGCTCCTTAGCAATTTTTTACCCAATATTTTAGAACATTTAACATGTCAATACTTTTGGGTTAGAATAATATTTGAAAATTGTGTAATTGCATATACATGTAGAAAAATTATTTAAAACCATCTTTCGAAAAGGGCCATTAGACTAAGCTATGAAATTTGATTAGTAGATGCTCATTAAAAAAATACTCGGTTTTAAAAAACGAACATCTAGTATTGGGTTAGCAAGTATGCGATTCTCAAAAAATTGATTAATTTTTTAATTAAAAATTAAAGGAAATTTAAACGCTTTCCAACAATAACATTAGAGCATATTATCGCATAAAGCCATTTTTAATCACATTAAAAAATTTTAAATAATTTTTTGCATTTTTTGGATTTGTATCATAAATGCTTAAATATATAACAAGTAATTTTTAACCGATTAGATTCTTGTACAGTTTAAATATCTAATTATAATAATTAAAAAATATTTTTATACATCGGCAAATGCAATTTTCAATGTTTTGGGTATTGGATTTATATTTATAAACACTGTATCAAATTTTTAGAGTGCACGTTTCTGTTGTTGTATAATTACAAGCACATTTCTAACATAAAGACGAATAAAACATAAAACTTTATCATGCTGTATTTTAGATAGGCATTTCGAATTTCATATCAATTATTTTTCTCCTATGGTTTATATGGATGAAGTTTAAAAATAAGATTGATACCATTATTTGAATTGAATTTAAGTTTCCTAGTTTTAATATGAAATCATATTTCTATATTATTAAATTATTTTCACAAAAGATTAGTCCCTAATAAAATAATCTATATGGAACCCAGCTCTAGTTAAAGTTTTATTTGACACATAAGGGATCAAATTTTTATATCCTCAACTTAATTTTTTAAAAAAATCAAACAATCGTTTTGTGAGAACAGTAATAAATAAGTATATAAATGGGTATGATACTTCTTTCATTGCATGAAAAAACATTTTATAAGAATGATATTTGTATATAAATTTATTTTAAGCGTTATATTTTATTTTCAAACCCTATCTTTTTACCCTTTTGTTTCAGTATAAAGAATCTATGGAAGAAATCAGATTGACGAGATGTTCAAGTAATTATTGTGAGAAAACTATAATCTCTCCCCTTTATCGACTTTTTTTAATTCGTTGATAAATCCCTGAAATTAACTTTAAATTCACTTTTAGCATTCTAAGTGAATAATTCATAACTTTTCAAAATACATGTATAGAAAATATATCTGTGAGAAATATCATCACAAAGAAGCTGTAAAGATTAATAACTATTCGTCATTGATAAATTTATGAGCCGATGAAATTCGCTGGAAAATGCTTGCTTCAAAATTTATGTTTGTAAGAAAATCAATTTCGATCCATATTTGTTCTTTGGCTCATGCAGAAGTAAAATAATTATCATTGCTTTGATATAGAATACATATTATTCAATATAATCTAAGTTAATAATTTATCTAGTTAGAGTTTTATGATAGGCTTCAACATTGTCTGTGGCATAAATCCTTTTCTAAAAGTGCCATCTGCAATCTCTAGGCAACAAATGGCAGAAGATGAAGATCATTTGGGGTTTTGCCTCACAATAAAAGACAAACCGGAAAATTTGTTTTCCTTCGGAGTCGGGAAAATTTGTCTCATGTCAAATCAATTTCAATCATGTCAATCAAATTTGTCTCTATACTGTTTTTACTTATAGTATTTGAACCATGTTGGATTAAAAGGGTCTGCTATAGAAAGCCTAACAAAGGGCAAAGCAACAAAAATATTATAGCTACATGTTAACTTTTTACAGTATTAATATATAGCTATAATATCGAATATTATCTAGCCTGAACTTTAATTTGAACAAAAAGAACAAGAAAACGAAAAGAATGAAAACATTTTAAGTAGTCACAAAACATATGTGATTAAAAATAAAGATATTGTGTACCAATCTTTCAATGAATGGATTTGCAAATATAAATTAGATAAGAAAATAGATTATTTTTGATGATTATGTAAATTAGTTTTTGAGTTTCAGTTTCTCTCTTGTTGATGATGATGTTTCAGCAATGTTACGCTTTTTATACATTTTAGACATAATATATATATATTCCTTTATTTTTACAATATCTTAAAGATATAACCAACTTACATAAAAATGTTATATAAGTTACTTTTGATAGTTTAAATACTGGCAATTTATAATTGTTTGTGACGATTAATATCCTTATTTCAATTTTGATAATTTACTAATTTGAAGTAAGAATTACGTGTTGTAAGTTTTGATCAATAAAGTCATGTTCATTGAAAAATTGCACGACAATACATAATGTTCCTGTTCAGTAAAAATGTGTATTGATTGATGTAATTTTTTTTCAAAAATATTTATTTATTTATAAAAATGTTTACCATTTTTATTAAATAAACGATTTAATTTTTTGGATTTTTTATGAATGAAAATAAATTTGATAATTTAATTTCAACTATATTAAATAAATTCATAATAATAATTGTGAAAAATTCAATTGCATTATGCTGTAAGGCATTGCCTCTTTTTATCGTGCGTGATGCAAGTATAGAAATGTGCAGATAAATTCCTCGTATTCAAAGAAAGTTTTCATGTTGCGATTTCTTTTCAAAGTGTAATTTCTTAACATGTACTGTATTACTTTATTTTATGAATTATTGATGCGACAATGAAATTGATAAAACTCTTTTGAGAAATGAATTCAAATAGTGTTTTCAATGAAGAACACCATTTCCAATACTGCGTTCTAATCCAAGAGAAAGCCAATCCCTACAATTGGTTTTTTCTGTGTAACAAAATAATCCCAAGATATATATTTTTTTGTGCTTTTGCTAGCCGGATTTTGATCGCGAGAGTCATGTTTTCTTATTGCAGCTATTTTCTTTTTTCTCTCAAGGATTTGCTCTCTGCGGTCTAAGCCAACATGTTTCATTCTGAAATAAGCATTTATACCATGTAGGGTTTTATGGAAAAAAGAGCGAAACGGAACTTCATTATTTAGAAACTTATTATATAGTGTTTTGTCACCAATTTCTAATTAAATTATGGTTTTAAAATATATAATTTAATACATTTTTTATCAGACTTAATTTGCTTTTTATTAGAGTAGATTTTGCTCATCTGATCTTGTTGAAGAATATTCTATAAATATTTTCTTCAGGTTGAATGCTATTGAAGAATTGCTATATATTAGTTGCTGAATGAAGCCCTGAGAAAGCAGGTATGAATCAGGTATATCAGGTATGAAAAGCCTATAGTCATAAAATAATACGACAAATAATTGCTATATATATATATATATATATATATATATATATATATATATATATATATATATATATATATATATATATATATATATATATATATATATATATATATATATATCTTGAAAACAATTGGAATATGGTAGAATATTAAAAAAAAGGGGGGGATAGGGGGCGGACTCCATTTTTCATCGTATCTTCATAAATTTGGTGCCGAATGGAAATGACTCGAGGGTGCGAGTTAATTTCAAACAATAAACTGATTAACAAAGTTAATTAGCATATATTTAATTAATAGCTAATTTGAACTTTTTGACTATAGCTATGAATTTTTTTCTTTGCTGAATCAATTTGTCGTCATGAAATTAACCTCTCAATAAAATTGTATGGAATTCTGGTGATAATTTTATGATAGATTTTTTGAAAAATAACCCTTCCAATGTCAAATGACTCTTAAAATTTTTTACCGGAATCTATTTTATATTTCTCAATTATTTTTCATTCATTTAAAGAAAATAATATGAGTTCATAAAACCATGAAATAAATTCCTAAATCACACAAATTTAATATTTTTGATGCTAAATTCCAGATTAATTAATATTCTAAAATCCCAGAATTTAAATGAATGTGCGTATAACCCAATAGTTTTCAAAATATTCATAAAAATTCTAAAATTCCAAAGTCAGTTTGTTTCCGAGGGGGCTTTAAAAATCTCTCACTTTTTCCATATATTAAATTTATTGATATTTATAGATTCATGCTTCGTGAAGCAGGAGATTTAATGACCATTATAATGGAGTTATTTAAAAATATTAAATTTACTTTTAGATCAGACGATCATATTTAATTTAACATATGTTTTGCTTTCTCTTTAAAATTTAACGTTTTTCCCATTCAATTAATATACAATTTAATTATAGGGTAAGTGACTACAGGAATGTAGAATCAATCGTTACTCTTTAACATCAGGGATCGTTTACAAGTAAATGGAACAAAAATCTAAGGGAATCCATGAAAAAACATAGTTTCTAACATTTAATACAAGAAATTTTAAAACGATAATGTGCATGACTCAATTATTAATGCACTGAATTATCTTGATGATATGAATTGTTGCGTAATCGAAAGAATGTTAATCACTTCGTCATCCTCACAGCAACCTTTTATAGTACTAATTTTTTTCTCATATGTTTCATAGCTTCTCATAGCTTTCGCATGCCTCATCATGCAGTTTGCAGACAACATGCCAATCGATAAATATTAACATGTTATAAAAAGTAACATGTAGTCTATCAAAATTTTCAATGATCTCCCGATTTTAAACGCTGCGTGCTCGCAGACAGACAGATTTAATTCAAAATATGCTTTCTTTCGGAATCAGAGTTGCCTAAAATGTGAAGATTAAAAATCTTTTTAATTAACTTCATTAAAATTAAACTTATTCTAAATTTTGTTTTACCACTATAAATATTTCCCTTGTGCAGTTCTTTAACAAAATGAGTGGAATTTGATTCCGCTAATTAACTTTCACCTCCGTAATATTTTCGTAATTTAATATTTTTTAATACAGTATCCACAGAAAAAGCTTTAAATATTTATCTTTTGCTTAGAGCATGAAGAAATTAAAATAATTCTTAAGTCCATGTAGAAATTATATGCGAATTGTTTTTATTATAATAAAATACTCCTCTGACACTTAACAAATCTTCTCTTTGTATGGTAATAATTTCGGTCTGAAAATAAATTTATATCCTTTAACAAGTACTGATAACTTCTCTGATAAATGTATTTTTATTTTCAAATTTCTCACATTACTTCTTTTGATATTTATTATGATTTGGAAGAAAGATTAAAACACTAAGTATGTATAAAACATAAATCCTTGATGTAAAATATCTATACCTTTACAATACCTATATTACTAATGCAGTGAAACAGTTTTATTTAATGCAATTTCAGTTTAATACGTACAGAATATATCTACTCTAATAGAAACCCAAAAGCTAATTTGTAAATTTATTGTAATAAACATACATCTGATAACTAAATGGTCTAATTGTAATAAATAATTATATTATATGTAATTATTCATTACAGTCAATAAATGATGAGGAATTACGAATTTTAAATTTTTACATTTATCCTTTGACCTTTGGATCATATTTAACAAAATATTCTTGAAACACTAATATCTTAAATAAAAAGAGTTGCACTCGGATCAACTAAATCAATCACTAAAGCTAACCGACTTATGGAAATTTGAATATCACTATTCTATAAAAACGGGCAATTTTAAATCCATCATCGACCTTGTCTCAAAGAAGCCAATCATCTCCCAGGATTTCTGAAGAGTGATTGGCCTAGATTATGAAAATGTTGATTATTATAATATTATAATATTCAAAACTTAATAAATTAGTCAAATTTGATCGCAGAAGATAGAAACTTTTATTTATTTATGTAAAAGTTGGAGATTCAAGAATATTTTTCAAAATATGATTCCTTAGGACTAAAGGAATTTCTGAAATTTAAACTTCATAATTTTTGAAGTATACTTTTTAGCCGAAAAACAATAAAATATTATTATTGAAATAGTTTAAATCCTTTTCAAGATACAATTAAAAAATGAATTTTTTGATGAATATGTGAAATTTTTGATGAATAATTCTTTGAGATATTATAAATCATGAAAATTATTCTGTACTGCACATAAAACTTCAATGCTGAACGACTCTGCTTTCGATTATCAGATTTTAAAAAAATTACATGCTTGATTTTAACAAAATATGTCTTAAAATTAATTGCAGTTTCATCATTTCCACTTTAATTTAAAATTTAACTTTACTGGCATTGGTAGAAAATTAGAGAGAAATCCGAAGAACAATGAACAGAACGGCTTAAGGCCTACATAATAGTATAAGTGAACCATATGATTATCAACATTTGAAGCTTAAAAATGTTTTGCTGAAAGACCTATTATGAAACCAAACACAAAATACTTTAAAAAAACAAGTTACAAAAAATATTAATTTAAAATTTTAGCGAGCATTAATACTGGCTAATCGGCTGGTCTCCAAAGGCGGCTAATTTTATAATAATGTATGTCTTCTATTTCTTATTATATTAAGATTTTGGTAGAAGAACTTATAACTTTCGAAAATTAAATTCAAGCGAATATTTAAGTTCTTTTGTATAAGAGAATTTATTATTAATTTAGGAAATGTTGAGATAAGTAATAAAATGAATTCCGATACCCTTTGCTTTGTTGCATTGCAGTAATTTACAAAAATGATGAAAGTACTTAGTATTTTCAGTTGATGAAATCAAATATTTCAGTTCGTATGAAGAAGATCTTTAGATCAGATTTCCATTGTGATGAAAGTTTTCCGCGCATACCATTGTTCTTATATATCACTTTAATTTGTGGTTTTGAATGCAATACGAGAAGGTTTTTGAATAAAAAGCTGTTATATTTATTTTGTGATTTTTGGGCCCCAAAAAAGGAAAATTTCACTATAATAGCCAAATCTATTATTAGATGTAAAAAAATAAAGGAGAATTCTATCGATTTGCAATGAAATTGGTATTCTAGATATTTTTCAGTCTATTTAAATTTATATAACAACTCAATCACCAATTTCATTTTAGCGTTATGTATATTTCCTAATTTTTCTTATGAAATGAACCAATCACTTTCATTTTCAGATTTCATTATAAGTTTTATATCAGTATGTTTTAAGTTTATAAACACCATCATAGACATTCTATAATATTTTGTCTTCTTTTTTCAGTAATTATTAGTAAAGAAAACGTTTAATGTCCATACAACTGTCCAGATGCCGTTATGGTTACAGGTGCAAGTATGATATAATGTTTTAGAATACACTAATACTTTTTAGTCGCGTGATAAGAAACAATAAAATGTACTCTCGAAGAATTCTTTTTATAATCAAAATTATAAAAAACTGGCATCCTAAAACTGAAGCAAAAATTTCCTGAGACTAAAATTATTGCATTACTTTTGATTTTTACAGCGAGTGTATTTTATCAATAAGTATAACAAATACCTTTTTAACTATTTTGAACTATCATAAATATATTTTAACTATCTATTATGATTATTTTTAACTATTTTCTCGTAAAAGAAAATACTGTTATTATCCATATGAATAACACAGCATGTCATTAACGACTGTTCTTTAGCGATAAATATTGTCTACAGCATTTACCACTCAGGCATTTGTTTACTAATTAGGAAAATGAAATTTAAAGGGCTGAATATAACAATAATTTCAAGAAAATTCGCAGTCAAGAGAAATTAATCATTGAAAAAAACAAAACTTTGGTAATTGCTGTATTTATTACACATCTTCCAGTGTACTGTCGAAGCATATGAGACAAGTGTAAAAGTATTGAAAACTGCTATAATAAATTTCAAGTTAATATTACATTTTTTAATACTTTTTGGTTTGTTTATATGAAGGTTAAAAAAAGCTATATGCTTTAGTTTTATGACAATCCTTCTAAAGATATCTGAAATATTTTTATCATCTTTTTTTTCTCATTCAATTTCTCCTATTCTATTTTAAAAATTTGATTCATATTCTAAAATTATATCATTGTTTTTTGGTGATTTTTTTTTTCTGATTATTTTTTTTTCTAAGGAGGATAACGAAAAATGGGAATTAAATGCTCTTTCATAACACGGAATTCAATTGTGGCATTTGTGTAAAATATACATTTTATCATGGTCTGGTAGATCATTGCGAAATCGGATGGATTATTAGGTGATTTCAGTTTATAAATATTCAGTTCTATAATTTTACAAAATTCCTTCTGTTCGGATTATTAAAATTTATGGCATAATATTCTACCAATATTATTTTCTTATGAACATTTCTGATATGGTATGAACTGTTATAAATAACATCGAATCCATAATATACAGCAAATAAGAGAGATTGCGCCAATCGAATATTACTGCAATATGATGAAAAAAATATCTTTCCACAGCAATAGGAGGAAAGATGACTTCCATGACATTCATGTCAATATTTTTATTTTATTATGCAATCTTTGACTGATGCAACATGGAATTCTTAAAACTTTAAACCATTAAAACACCTACATTGATGAATTTGACTACGTGAAATATTCTAAAAAATTAGAAAATTAGAATATTCCCTAACTTTTCTATGAAAAGACACGTATTGATTCAATAAGATATAGAATTTGAAAATTCTAATTCATTTTTTTTATTTTAACATGTGTCTCTCTTTTATTTGTTTCTCCATGAACAGTCTCAGCAGATTTATATATATTTCTTTTTTTTATCATTATATTTTCCTTCAACTTCTGGTGATTTTTCTTTAATCTTCAGGTTTTTATCTATACTTATGAACAGATTTTCGTTATCGGCTTTTGGTTATTTAGATGATAAAATCTAGATACTCATGATCTTTATGCTGTCACGAAGAAAATTTAGTTTACGAAAATTATTTGGATTATTTTAGGATGAAAATTAACAACAAAAATAAATAAAATGATTGGAATCTGGCTTCAAATATAAAGTTTAAAATATAACACACACACACACACAAAAAAGATACAAGAGAAAATTTTAAAATTTTCTGGAGTTGATCCTTTTTACATAATGTTATTAATAAATGCTTTTTTTATTTATTCATTTTACTAATGTTCTCCAATCTATTGCTTTTGGATCCAAATACATTTAATTTTTTTTCAAAATAAGAAAGCAAGCAATGATGTTTTATCTTTTTTAATGTCGCAATATATGCCAATTTTTTTCAAAATCTGAAACTTTATTCTCAAAATGACATCATTTTCTCACATTGTAATAAGAATAAATTTTCTTGGAACCATTCCTGACTTTTCTTACAAGACAAAAATTCTTTCTTAATATGATTTCGAAGTATTTCTGTTATTTAAATAAAACATTCTTGATTTTACGGCAAATTAGTGCTTACTATTCGATTCTCAGTTGGTGAAAATAATGTTTTATGGCATGCAGAATATGTCTCGAAAGGTAATATGATGAAACCTCATTTCACAAATAAATAGCAAAACCTACGAGACATTACAATTAAGGTTGAACAAAAGTTCCTTCAACTTAGTTAGGTTAATTAGAAGGAAAGAAGAAGGATTTTATATGTTAAACATTCTTTGAAATGTTTCTGGGAAATATAAAAAAAAAAGGTAAATTCTCAAACATTTCTCTTCTAGAGGAAAAAAAATTATTTGTTAAACACTCTTTGAAATGTGTCTGGGAGTAGAAGAAAAATAGACACATTCTTAAAATAATCTTCTTAATGAGATAAAATGATCTCTTTGAGTTAAATGTATATTTTTGGAATAGAAAATTTGTTTTAATGAATGTAATAATGTGTTCAAACGTATTGAAATACGATATATTAATAATTTAAAAAATTGTATGTATTATAATCAGGAATTTTTGGAAGAGAAATATAAATAACCCTTAAAATTATCATATTTTCTCGATGGAAATATTTTAATAATATATAGTTATTATTAAACTTTCAGTTAAGAACATTAGAAGCAAATGGAAAACACTTTTCAAATACAAAATAGCTTAAATGCCGGTTAAGTTTTTAAAAGTAATTATTTTTAAAGTACTCAATGCAATAAATTCACTATGCATTTCTAATATCAATTAAGTAAATAATTTAATACAACTTATCATACAATGTTGTTATCTTGTTTTTAAATACATTTATTTTGTTGGTAGAGAAAAAAATACCATGTGGTTTTATGATTCATGAAAGATTTCTAAATAAAAGAATATTTTTAGTAGACGGTAATGCTTATATCATCAAGTTATCTATTTTTAATTCTACATGTATATTGAATTTTCAATAATTGTAGATTTTTTTCAGTATTGACAGTTTTGAGAAATCTAAATACCTGAATTAGGAATAACTTCTCATATCTTACTACTTCACTAGTATTTTGAAATCCCATTTTTAAAGATACAGTTATATTTTTAGAAACAGATTTATGATTAAACCAAGACAATTCAGTTCCCATCTACATTGTTCACGACTATGCCAAACAGAAAGTATAGGATTTTTTTACGATACTAATCTCTATACCTTTAGGAATAACACGGATTATACTACCGAACATTGGAAGAGGACCCAAATATATAATTAAAGTCAAATGAACATACGGGCTGGTTGCCACATTTTGATCAATAATTGACTACTATCAACCAGAACCAATAACTATATTAGACAATAAGAAATCTCAAAATCTTACCTTTTTTGATCAACGAAATTTCCACGTTTAATTAAAAAAATAGGCATCATAGTTTCTCGACCCCACACCAAAAAAAACCTAAAAGGAAAGTAACCCTTGTGATATTTCTAGAGGGAGTAAAAAATGTAAAATTTAATAGATTACAAAAAGATGAGTGCTATTAAATAAAACATGGAATCACAATTCTAGGATACTTTGGAAATGTAATGCCACTCTAAATTTAGAAAAGCTATACGTCTCAAAGCAAATTCTCTTCGGGAATTTCTTGTATTAGAACGTTGCGGGTTTATTTACATATATTTACTTTGATCTACCGATTCACAGTTTTGATTTTAAGATTTTTAAAAGTTGCATATTCTATATATTTACAAATTCGGAGAAACCAAAGAACACCAATTACTCAATACATTAATTCATCACATCAATATACTTTATCTTGTCCACTTAATCAATTTTTTTATTCCTTTCTAAGGAAACTTCTACAGCGCAAAGTATGTTGTTCGATTCTAACAACATACTTTCTGAACACACATTCTAACAACATACATTCTGAATACCGTACCCTATTGTGAATATATCGTAAAACTGTTGTTAATAGGCTATATATAGTAAGAAAAAGTGGATGTTTGTTCCCATCAAGGGAAAAATTTCAACGCTATCGAAATATAAAATAATAATACAATCCACATCTGCAAATATTGCAGATTTTGTAGACCCAAAACTAGCCAGATATATGCATACTTTTTAACCAGAATATTGTTACAAATCTGCAATTTTGCTACCCGGCACGTCGTCGCCATCCAGGGAAAAACCATTAAAACCCTTTGTAAGATCTGTCCTGTGCGTCAATGACCTGAGAGCTTGGCGACGATTTGGCGACTTGGCGACGAATTTGGCGAGGTTGGCGACTAAATGGATCACACTGGAAAGTTCGAGAAGCTTCACGAGCCATCCAGTAATAACAGAGATACACTCAGATACGCCCTGATTGGTCAGAAGATTCTAGCCCCGCCTCCCGGAACTATAAAAGACGGGCACTCAGAAGCTACGAAGAAGTAAGTCGAAGTCGTGTTTATCGTCAGAGGCGATGGTGTGTGAGAGTGGTCGGAGTCGCCAACACGTAGAAAAACTGGAGAATTAGACAGCAAGAAAGCTGCTGAACTAATGAAGTAGTAATTAAATGTGTTGCGATTTATTGGCGGTATTTTTGCAGTAGAAAATTTTTTGTAACATTTGGTGTCAGAAGTGGGATTAATTGGATTTTCTTGTGTATGCCTTGAACCAGAAAAATGGATGAAAAATTCGCATTGTTACTTGCCATGATGGCAGAGATAAAGAAAGGACAAGAGGAATTGAAAGCCGGATATGAGAAAATGAAGAATGAATTCAAGATAGAAATTTTAGAAGATAAAAGTAACAAAACCGAAGACGTCCATGATATCACAGAAGAAATTGAAGGAAACAGCGAGAGCCAAGTAGAAGAAAAAAAGACTGAGGATAGAATGGAGACCGCTATCACCGAAAAGGAGCCTGGCGATCCTGAAGATGAACTAGAGTTCAATAAGGAGAGGCACGAACAGGGAGAGTGTCATGTAATGGCTGAGCTGAAACAGTATTCTCCGAATGAGTCCCCTGAAGTGGAATCGAAGGAGCAGACACTTGGGGATGGAGAAGATGAACTCTGTTTGGACGGGTCTGTTAGTGGCGACCCGTGCTCGATGCCTATGGATGCAGGTGTTAATACGACCCTGTTCGGATTGGATTCATCCCAAAGATTGACTGGACAACCTCTTTTCAAGCCTCTTAGTTGCTCCTTGCAGAGTGATACGGATGAAGATTACATGCCTGGTATCGCTGATCCTTGTGGTCTCACCTGGACTTCCTTCAAGAATTCGGCTTTGCTGTGGATTTGCAAAGGGGTGTGATGCAAATAGAAGCCGAAGAATCGCCTGTGTATCTGGTCAAGCTACGTCGTCGCAGAGGAGCCCTTCCCTCAGGGGCAGATGCGTTGTTTGGAAGATACTGTGTGGAGAATTGCGGACAATTCTCAAGTGTCGAGAAGGGACCGGGGAGAGGTGGACGTATTCCCGTGAAAGCTCTGCAGACCAAGTTGAATCCCTGGCTTTCAAGTGGACTCCAGAGGGCACTGCTGGACAATCCTGATAGCCGATTGGTTCGACGGAGGAAGTTGAAAGTGACCAACCGACCATCCTGGCTAGAGTTCGTTTCGGAGAGTCCTGTTGCGATACCATGTTTGGCTCCATGGGACATCCTGCATTTTAAGGAGCGGAATCTTGTCTGGGTGTACAATCCGAAACGACGAAGACGTCTGTGTCAAAAGCATTGAGAAGGTTCGGATGGATCGTTAGTCGCTGCCAAATTAGCGAATGATGCCATCTTCGAAAGCGCGAAAGTCGCCAAACGCATCAATATCATCACATCATTCGGAAGCCTACGCCAGCTGTTGGATTAAAATGGGACTGCCGGGACGTCAGTCTTTAAAGAGGGGAGCAATGTTACAAATCTGCAATTTTGCTACCCGGCACGTCGTCGTCATCCAGGGAAAAACCATTAAAACCCTTTGTAAGATCTGTCCTGTGCGTCAATGACCTGAGAGCTTGGCGACCATTTGGCGATTTGGCGACGAATTTGGCGAGGTTGGCGACTAAATGGATCACACTGGAAAGTTCGAGAAGCTTCACGAGCCATCCAGTAATAACAGAGATACACTCAGATACGCCCTGATTGGTCAGAAGATTCTAGCCCCGCCTCCCGGAACTATAAAAGACGGGCACTCAGAAGCTACGAAGAAGTAAGTCGAAGTCGTGTGTATCGTCAGAGGCGATGGTGTGTGAGAGTGGTCGGAGTCGCCGACACGTAGAAAAACTGGAGAATTAGACAGCAAGAAAGCTGCTGAACTAATGAACTAGTAATTAAATGTGTTGCGATTTATTGCCGGTATTTTTGCAGTAGAAAATTTTTTGTAACAATATATACATACTTTATCGGCCATTATCAAATTTTTGATTTTTTTTCTGAGCGATTAATTGTTAACTTAACAATAGAGAGAATAATAATTTAACAAAAGTAATATGTCCAATTGAAGCAAAATAAAGTCAAGACTTGTGAAAAAAATGTATTAAAGCTTTTAGAGGGGAAAAATTTAACCACGGTTTGAAAACCTCTTATTATGTTTTTAACAATGAAGAAATTAATCAGTGACTATCAAAAATAATGTTTTCGTCAATATTGAATGGTCCTAATGTTAAAAAACGATATGGTTAGAGATTTGTAAATTCCATTCTGTGATAAAATGTGCAGCAATTGTATTTATCTTTGTTTCCACATTTTATAACTCTGAACTCGGAATCACTAGGATTTCTTATTATTTGAATGGGTGCACGAGAAAGAACTTACTGAAAATAAACATGTTAAAAATTATGTTAATACAATATAAGAATACAACAACTATACAATTCACAATGCAATTATATAAAAAAAGAAAGTGTTTTGTGATGAAAGGAGTTCATAGAATTCAATGTGAAACTTAATTTGCTTAGAAAGGCGCGCGATTACGGATAGTGCTGAAACAAATCACCTTACGCTTGGAACTGGAGAAAGTAGATCTCCGTTATCCAGAAGAAACTTCACTGGGGTTCTTGTTTTGGTCTTGGGCATTTTTCTTTTCATCAAGCTGTTCCATCTGCTTAGTTCGAGGGGATGGATTGTTTTGATAAGTTGAAAACGAGAGATGAGACACTGAACAGTGACATAATGAAGTAGATAATCCTTTTCCCAGTAGTCACAACAGTAAAAAGCACTTATATGGAACCATTTGAAGTACGAGGAGAAGCGCATTGACAGGTTAAAAAAATTACACCTTGCTTGTTAACTAGCGCTGGATTAAGGGTGTCTTTGGTTATGATTTCATAAACATTTCTTCCAGATGAGCCGTTGTCTCATTATTATTGCATCACCAAAGACAAAAATACTTTGGCTTTTTTTAAGAACGCTTCCCTGCTTAGTTTCAATTTTACTTATAATAACGCCCGTTTTAAAGCGATTCTAGGGCTATTTTGGGACGGACCGCTTAATTTCGAACCGCGGTCAAGTGACGAGGACAACCGCCGAGCGTGCACTCCCTCCACAAACTTTCATACCACATCAGCAGAAATACATTCAGCCTCGACTAATTAAATGTGCACTAGACCCGCTTACAAGATGGTTCTTCAGAAGAATCAGGCCTCGAACCTGAAACCCTCTGGTCTGGAGACTTTACCACCAGGCCACCGTGGCACAATAAGGCGTTTTGGAGTTTGAAATTTACCGGAGTATCAACCGATATGGGAAGTTTGCGTCGATAATTCGATCTGCTACTTCATTTTCATTATAACCCACATGTGCTTTATTCAATCCTAATTGAGTGTTTGAAGGATAAAGATGAGCAAAGGATAGGTTTAAGGATGATAAAGGATGCGGTTTAAGGATAAAGATGAGCAAATCAACTTTATGTTGAATTGTCACTTGTTGCTGCAAATATTATCATTTGTTGTTAACTTTGGCATCCCATTCACACACTTTTTTTAATAGCTAGAAAATCGATCTGAAAAACGGAGTTCTTTCCTTTTAGTTTGCAGGCCTATTTTGGGAGACTTGGTCATTTTGGAAGACATAAAATATAAAGCCACTAGGCACCTCTATTTTGGATTCATCTGTAAAACCCTCGGACTTATTTGAGGCTGGAATTTCTTATTTTAGCAGACCCTGTCATGAAGAAGAAAATTTTAAGAATGAATTTTCGATTGAGAGCATCTTGTCGGCGTTTGAAATGTTAAATTCTGGAAATGACTTGTTAAGCTGAAGTTATTCTAGAATAAATTTCTTTTACTTTCAATGAGGAATGGAAGAATTCTTTTAAAGATTTGGCGTGCTTTAATAGAAGTTGAGCAAAATACCCCCAAAATTACTTTCATCTAACAGAGTTTACTATTTTAATCACGAATGTTTATACAGATATGATGCACGCATTGATGAATGGATTTTCATAGCAATAAAAATATATGATTAAATGCGTGTTGTTTCAAGTAAAATATTTAATTCGGCATTTAAATTTAAAGGCAATACACATAATTTTCAGCGTATATTTTTGTTTTAAGCAGACTTCACACTATGGGGCAACTTCAAGAAATGCGGATAACCATTAGAAAGAAGGCGCTAAAAATAATTACGGATATTGTTTTTGGAAGGCTAAGAATCTTTTAACTCAATAAATAACTGGTATTTTTTCTTTCAAGATCATTCGAGAGATTTTATATTTAAAAGGCGTTTAAAATTGTTATTTTTTAATTTTTTTTACTGTTATTTACATGTATGAAAAAATTGTGGATATGAAGACTAATGAAAAACAAAATAACAACCTTTAAAAATCATAGAACCCAGAAGTTTCAAACGCATAATAGCTGAACGAATTTATTAGAAAAATGGAAGATAAAAATAATAAAATGCTGAGATTAAAAATTAAAGGCAATTAAAATGTTTAAAAAAATAACATTCACTATGTCTATTATTATACTTGCTTTTGTTAAACTACAAACATAATAAATTTTCAAATTATTGATAAAACTGTGTGCTTTTACAAAGTATCAACCTTTTGATTATGCCTTAACACATAGTTAATTAATTAGTTTTTTTTAAGATAAGATAGTTATTCCGACGGAATGTGTACCTCATACGTTTTTTTTCTTTTAAGAATGAAGCAGAGAAAAAATTATATTTTCTGCACAAAACATTAACAGAAGTTTATCTAGGTATTCATTGCTTGGGATGATAAACAGTAATGAATTCTCTTTTAGAAAATTTAAATGTTATTATAAAGTTTCCACTGTTTGTAGAAAACTATTCAAATAGAGGAGAGTTTTTTTTTACGCTAAAACATACATATGTTTTATCATCGTTAAATTTTGCATTTGCTTATGAGTATTTTGGAATAATTCTAATGTTTTTCTGAGTAAATAATTTAAAAACCCGTTTACATGGTATTAAAATTTCTATAAAAATATTAAAAATAGTTATAAAAACCACATTTCAAAGCAATAGCGGAATTTTTAATAATATTTCATATTCTTTTGATTATTTTACTGATTTATTATTATTTTTTAAAATTAATTTAAATTCGGTACTCACATGGATTTGTAGAAGAACAAAGTTACAAACTAAAATTCTGATAATTATTTTGTCTAGACTAAAAAATAACAGCTTAGGACTCTTCCAGATATTATAACAATTATAATATTATGTATCAAATGGTATTGCTGTATTGACATCAAGAGATCTATACAGGGAATTAAATGTCACCATGTATATGGTAGTCGGTGTAAATCACATATTCTTAATAAATTGATGAATGTATCGAATCCTTCCTTATGTTTACTTTAGAATCCCTGTCTTATCAATTATGCAATGATTACTTCAAGCGAAATCATGTGCTATGGTTTGCTTGAATTCTATCATAATTGATTCTATTACATATTTATTTCATAAGATTTTCTTTACAGCTTACGAATATTATTTTTCTAAATTTGCAGATAACAGTAATTAATGCATCGTTAACGTTTATAAAAATTAATTTCCGAAAATTGTTTTACTTTTAACAAAAAAAATTATCGTTTTCAATACTTATTCTAAAAATGAAATTAATTTTTCTGTGTCTGCAAAGTTAGTTTCAGAAGAAAAAAAAAATCATAATTTGAGAGAAGGAATATCTCAAATCAAAATTGTTCAATATATTTCTTCTTATTTTATTGCAATATAAATATATGCTTTATATTTTTATTCAACCTTTATCTTAATTTAAATGGATAAGGTTGGGATCTCTTTCCGTTTTCCCCATAATTTGTATTTCTGCTTTCCTTCTAGTGAACATGACGGTTGTAATTTTTCTCTGACATTAATTCCCATTGATTTTCATGCTGATATTTTACCTTCCGGGCCATAATCTTTCCATGTCTTTTAAGACTTGGTGAAATATTTCCCCTTGATATTCATTGTTTTACATTAATTTTTGCATTCCAAATATTAATTAAGGTACTTGTGGGTATTAACGGTAACCAAAAAGCGCCCAGACAAATTTACACCCACTTATAAAAATACGCACAGGTGCATATATATGAATATATATATGTGTGTATAAATATTTGTACACATTTATTATATATATATAAAGCCCATAGTAACTTCATTCTAAAATATTCTCTTATTTCGTGATCTAATTCCACTTTCTCAATTAATTCAAGAGTAGCTTTGTAAATTGCTGAATCGGCTAAAAGCCTAACTTTTCCACACTCCGCGTAAAGAGACAAAATACCACTGACGAGACACATTCTTTTTTAAAATATCCCCGTGTTTCTTCTACCTCTTTGACGCGTGTAACGAAAATCCCTATCGAAATCTTAATAATATATTAGCACTGTAAAGAAATATTTTTCCTATAAAAATCTCAGGTTATATAAGACCAGGGATAAAATGTCCAAAAGCTTTTTCCTCAGTTTTCCTTTCTGTGTTGTGTGTGTGCTGCTCGTCGCTTGTACTTATGCCTGCTTCTTCAAAAGAAACTAATATATATATATATATATATATATATATATATATATATATATATATATATATATATATATATATAGAGAGAGAGAGAGAGAGAGAGAGAGAGAGAATCACATGTTGTGGAAATTTTTTCTTGGTGCTTTTTGATTACCGTTACAACCGACAAGTACTCAAACGAATTTTTAGGCTCATATTATATCATAATATCTTGCAATTTGCTGACATCCGTTGAATAACAGATTTGGATACTGCGTCTGTTTGGTTTCAAAAAATATTAGTTATCATTAGCTTCAAACAGCTCCAGGATTTTCTCTCGATATTTGTATTCTGGGAAAAAATTTAATTCTTGATCATTTTCCTGAAATCTTGTTCTGCAAATGCTCCTTCTTTCAGTTTTCCCTCAGATAAACATGGGAATTATTCCCGAATGCATTCGAAACTTTTTATCTTTTGGTGAAGTTTCATCATCTTAATTTTTAAGATCTAATTTTATAAGAAACCGTAGAAAAAATAGATTAATTAAAGGAGTTTTTTGGAAAATTTTCAATTTGGAAATTTGTGAGAAATACTTTTTTATTTATTGTTCTTTTCTATCACGACTTCCCATTTGTAAGTAATTGAAGGGTATTTATTATAATCACGCTGTGGAAACATAACATATCTCTTTTAAACATTTCTTTATTGAACGCTGTCTATTTGCATTCTGAATGCGAAGCTTCATCAAGTTTCAATTCAGGCCTTTCATCGCAAACATTTAAAGGACATAAGAAAAATACTTATGGATGTGGTATGAATGGGAGGAAAATTATGCATCAATATGTTAGTGATTCAGGTTGAACTCGTTTCTTCTGCCTGTACTATTTTGTTTAACAAATAATTTACGAGTTATAAAACTGTTAAAAAATAATAGCATTATTTATTGCATTTCAATTTATTTCAATCAAATTATTATTTCGAATCAGCAAATATGTCATATAAGTTCATACAGGTTTTATAACAGTCTTAATTATAAAAAAAAATTGCATATTACATGTATAATTTTTAATAAATCAGTTTCTGATAGAATTTTTTGAATGTTTTACCAGTAATTAAAGACCAAAATACTATAAGGCTGACAAATAATTAAAAATATTACAAATAATTAATATCAACAAAACTATTCAAAACTATAAGGCTTTTTCATTGCATATCTGCGAAATTTATATTCTTGGTAATAAATATAAAATAATGAAATCACAATAAATCTATTTAAAATTAGGAACTATCTTTTTCTTAAATGTCTTTCGTATTTAAGTAGGAGAGACCGGAGAAAATCGATGAGCAGGACAAGATGAAAAATGGCTGAGTTTTTGCTAAGAAAATTGAAATTTCAAGATCGTACGACTGGTCTTATCACTTCATATTGTTATAGACATTAAAAGTTCATTATTTATTATATGATTGATATCAGTCGTGTATTTTGGATGACATGGTGAAAATTTTCAAATCTGAAATGAAATCTCACAAGCTATCGGGGAATTACTTGGTTATTCTTTGTTATGCACGAAATGTTATAGACAATACGCTTTTCGTAATAGTTATTTAATTATACATTTCTCAAATTTTGCCAAATAAATAAAAGCCTTTTAAAGTGTCCAGTCGGGATTCAATGACCAGGATAAGTTGGCAACCTAGCAATCTTGCCCAAAATGATCTCACTATTTTCAGTTTGATGGTAGAAATGCATTTATTTCCTATTTTGTGCGATTTTCTTAATCAACAGAATTTACAAACTGTTAACTATATTGTATTTCGCATAGAGTTAAAAGTAGTATTTTAAACATTGGATTTTTGAAAGATATGATATTTTCAAATGAAGCAAATAAGGTACAACTAAAACATTTAAAGCAAGAAGTATAACAAATTCGAGATGCAAAAAAGAGAATTTCTATTAAAAATCTGAAATGTTCTTCCTGACGCTCAGGACATACTTGAAACTTCTTAAGAAAGTCCAGTGAAGTTCCTGAAGGCTGAGAGATCTATTTTAATACTCCATTAGGAACCTAGGATAGAATGATGAAAAATCTATGCATGATGGGACAAGGTATATTCAAATTGAAGGAAAAAAAATTCATTTAATTTTTGATAATAATAATTTTAAACATAAAACCCTTTCATTTCACACTATTTAGACAAGACAGCGCACTTAAAATATTTAATTAATTATTGCGCTGTCTATCTTTTAAGAATAAAAATATGCCTAATTTTTATCAAAATTTTCATCTTGGTCCGGTATTGAGCAAATGGCATTTTTACATTATTTTTTAAACTGGCAAATCAATATTTATTACATTAAAATGAAATTTATTCAACTAAGTACAATACAAGATAAGATAATTCTAGTTATATATGCAAAGAAAAACGGCTTATCTCAAAAATATAAATTATTAAAAATGATCAATTGCCAACTTCATCTCACTCTCACTTCAATTTATTTTTCACTTACATTTTAGCACATGAGATTATAATCAAAATCTTTGTTTATAAATTATTTTGAGGTATAAAGCAGTTAAAAGGAATAATCTGAAATAAATAAATATATATCTATATATATTGCAAACACTGAAAGTGTATCCTTTGTTCTTTTTTTTTTTTTTTGAATGAATTATGGAAAAAAATAAAGGCTCTCATCGGGAAAAAAATAGAAAAAAATTTAAAATAGCAGTAATTAAATTAAGAAATTAGTGATTAATCTTCTCCTTAAAAACAAAAACGTTCACGTTTTGTAGCCCGTTTCCAATGCACTCAGAAATAGTCAAAAGTACAGCCAGTCAGAAGTGCAACAATCTCTCTTATATTTCATTCAGGAGATGATTCGGGATTTCTTTAGATTGCTACAGTATTTTATATGTTACATTGTTAATACATTTATAGGTAAAAAGAACACAAATTAGCGCACAAAAACACAATACCCAGAAACAATTAATTATTGAAAATTGAATCAAATTTGCAACCATCTCTCCTACATTTCATTCTGGCGTTGATTCGGGATTTCTTTAGATTGCTATAGCATTTTATATTTCGCATTGTTATACGTTTATAAGTAAAAAGAACACAAATTATCGCACAAAGACCCAAAACCCAGAAACAATTAACTATGAATATTGAATCATAAGATTGTTTTCATTTGCAAAAACACAGAAAAATCGCAATTTCGAAGACAAAAATTTCGCTTACTCCCTTGCCGGTATCTTTTCACTAATATATTGGCTAATCATATCAAAAACAAATCTTTAGGGAGAAACCTTTTTCAATTAATGGAGTTATTAAGTAATGAAGTTTTTTCATGAAGCATTTCGTGCTTCTATGTAAATTTAAAAAGAAACATATTTTCATTATTCTCTTCGAGATAAAAGAACAATCTCCATTATTTTGCTAAATGTCCAGACATTTCAGCAAAGACTACTAATTATTCAATATCATGTACTGAAACTGTACAAACAACTAATGAAAATAAAATTAACTAAGATTATTAAAATATATTAAACAAAATTAGAGATGCAAATGAAGATTTTTCTTGCATGATGCAAATATTTCAATCCTAACTTAAATAGAATGAAAAGCATGAAACATTTTAGAAATATTGTCAAATATTGAATCGTAATAGTCAAGGAAACTAGGAGAAATTAAATGTTATAATATGTTGATGAGAGTGAAATTAAATAAAATATAATGAATCAAGATATTAAATTTCTTTGATTTTGTATATTAAGGCAATTATAAGTAATTCCAAAATTCTATCTCCATGTTTTCAAAACAAAGGATAGTTTTCCAACATATAAAATTATTAAAGATGAATTTTTTAAAAGCCTAGGGATATTTTCTAATGATTATAAAGAATTACACTTTAAGATTAACACTTATGATGATAAAGAATTCGAAGAAATAATGTATTAGAGACACTTTTAGAAATTATATTATAAATGTAATAGAAAGTATTTTCAATAATATATTAAGGTTATGTTTATTATCAATATTAAGAAATCCAAGTATAAAATGCAACAGAATTTATAATATTTCTCAGCTAAATAAAATAAAATAGTTTCTAAACAATCAAACCTACGTTTATGTCATGGAAATCATAACAAATGTTTGGAAATAAATAAGAAGAAAAAAATAAAAATATGGGAAAGTAAGATGTAGGCACCCCTGGAGAATTTAGATGTAGAAAGAAACACTCATCTCAGTTAAAGCTTATCTATGCTTTCCAGAAGCAATTCCCAAAAGAAATATGTTTTAGAAATATACACTAGGAAATGTATCTCATTCTCTCAAGAAGATAAAAAAAATAACTACAAAAACAATAAAGGTCAAGAATTAATATTTCTTTTGCATTATTTTTACAAGTAGAAAATATTGAAAATGTAGATATATGTTAATGTAGATGTATGTTATTGAATATATTGAAAATAAATTTAAAAAAATACCAAGTACAATAAAATACAATTAAGAACAGTAGCTGAATTAATTAAAGAATAGTACTTGAAATATGATTTATAAGAAAATATATTTTTAAAAATCTTTTGTTTAACTAAATGCGATTTCGGGAAATAAATATAACATAATCTAGTATTAAATATATACAAAAATATGACTGTAAAATTAATTATAATAATGTAAATGGTATCAAAATCATGAATAGAGCTTATTTGAGTATTTTTACATAAAAGACATGTTACTTAATTAATTATTTATTGCTTTTGCAATTGAAAAAATGAAACAAATTAATTAGCCATAAGAAATTCAAAGCTAAGCATAATTAGTAACCTTTTTTTCAAAATTTTGTACATTATTAAAATATTATTATTATTTTTAGAATATTTTCTTTCTCAAACTACTATTATCTACATTCTATCAAATTGTCCTATTATTATCGAGATATTGTATGATATATCCACGATTCTGTTCAATATTCTAGATATCAAACATTATCGTAATAATGTTGTTCTGCATTTTGTGTAAATAAAGAACACATTTTCATTTGTTTAGAAGATACCAATTCTGCAATGTTTTATTAATCTAGAATCCTTGTCCTTCAATAAATTTTCGTGGCTGATTCTTTTTTCCAGTGCATAAGAAATCATATGAAGTTAAAATTAATTTTAATAAATGTGTATACCCATTTGCGACATATCACTAAAACAAGATTTCAAAGAAGAAAATAAATTTTCTATTTATAATCCATATCTGTCATATTATTTATCAAAGGATCCTTATTATTTGTCTATCCCTATTATTGCTCATTATTGATCGAAAATATTATAGATATTTATAAATATCCATTAATAATTTGTTGATTATAAAATTTCAACTCAAGCAAGAATAAATTATTGTTATTTAACACTTTCTTCTAAAGTGGTAAAATGTCTGTAAAACACAACAACAAAATCATAACAAACAAGTTGAAGTTGGGTTGTTGAAACATTTCTATCTTTTCACTTTCATCAATATTATTTCATTTGCTAATATTTTTTCCTACTCTCCTATGAAAATACAGAATCAAAACTTAATACAGTTTCAAAGTCAGAACACAAATAGGCAGTTTGCGCTGATTTGCATACGATTTCTAAGTTGTATTTACAGAATGATTAAATAAAAAAAGAATATTTTTTTCACAAGTAGGATGACTTTAATATAAAAGAACATTATTTAATGAAGCAATGAACAAAGATAAAGAACTTTGGATCTTAGATTTAAAAATATTACATAGAAAGGGTAAATGATAAAAAAAATACTGAACTACTGCTGACATAAAATAAAAAAAAATGGATTAGATAAAGTAATTTATCAAAAGCATGAGAATGATTAAAATATCTTTTGAGTACTTTCAGAATTTATTCGAAGTAAAACTGAAAAATGGGATATTTCTACATCCCGCCGTCAGAAAACTGACGATAAAGGAAAATTGTATATTCTTTTCTAATCTTTTTTCTTTCATGGCAACATAAAAAGAGAGAGATAAGTTTACGAAACTTTTTAAGTAGTAGTAACCAAATATTCTGGAAATCAATGAGTTCAGAACAACGAATGTATTATAGAAAAGATATTAATACATTTTATTTTATTTAGAAACTATAAATTTAATTTTCAATCGTGTTATTTCTCTGAAAATTTAGTTTCAACCAGCAATGATAAGATGAACAATTTCATTAAGACTTAAAAGAATTTGGGAAAGCGATATCAAGGAAAATGGCATTCAACATAATAGTCACCGTTCTTGAGATAAATGAGATAACAATTAAAAGAGATTTTTCCTAGCAAATTCATTAGAGTAAAATCACAAAAAAAATTTGATACAAAGTAAAACCCTATAATAAAATATTTATGATCTTTTTAAGTACTCCTTTATCATTTAAATTATAACGGAGATTGTTTTAAAATCATTATAATCATTATTTTAATTTGATGTCAACTGTGCATTGCTTTCCAAAGATTTCATGCTTTCTATTCAAATCGTGTATGTGCATATATATATATATATATATATATATATATATATATTACAGTATCGAAAAGAAAATAAAAGATTTTGATATGGTTGGAATTAATTACATTATGATAATTTTTAGACAAGATAATTTCAAAATTTTAAATCCCACCTGCTTTACATCCATTTCTTGAATTTCAACAGTTAGAAGCTTTCCATAATCTTACTACTATGATACTATGAAATATTTTTAAAAATTTTCATATCTAAATTTTGTAAATTTTTGGAGAAGAAGAACTGATGATCTCTCAGTTTCGTGAGGGTGAGAATATATAGCTTTTATTTGTTTCATCAGCAGAATTCCTGTAATTGGAATTATGAAGAATCTGAACAACCAACAGCTTCGAATAGCTAGGCTGCCAAGTTAATTTATAGCCTATAGGTATAGATTGAAAAAAAAATTAGAAAATGAGTGGAAGAAAAAAAATGAGAGTACAATGTTTTTGTTTAGAATGGTTATTCTTTATATATTTCAATACTTAATTTAATTTCATACAAAATAAAATATAGGAAATTTAATTGTTTTTATTAGAATGACTTCAATGAAATTTCAATTTCTCAAAGTACCTGAAATAAACGCTAATAAGCTATAATCTGCTTGATAAAGAATAGCAAGAAAAAAAAAATACGACATTTTTAATATGCTTCTTCTTAATCCTTTAGTTGACAAACGGTGAAATACTAAAGTCTTGGGTGCGTATAATAACTAAATTGGATAATATAGTTATAATATATTTTTTTTAAAATTAATTACTTAATTATTAGAAATTTATTTTGATAAATTTATGTTAAATATTAAACATGAATTTCTGTACAAATCCATGTTTACAATATCCATTCAAATCATTTTCATTCGTAGGTCATCCACAAAAGTCACGAAAATGCTTTGTTTCTGAGAAACGTTAAGGGATAAAATTAGACAATCAATTTTATAAAACAATGAACTCGCCATACTTTTTAGGGTTATTTTTCTATGCAATCTTACTGCTTAACTGCCAAAATTTAATTGAATTTAAGGCTTTTCTTTTTACAAAACAACGCAGAAAACTTTTTGCACGTTTTAGAAGAATTTTTGCATTGAAGAAAATATGTAATGACTTTTATAAATACGTCATTCGAAAATTTTATTAGGTAAAGAATAGTTTTTTAAATGTTTTCAAGAATAATTTTGTATAAAGCAGAAAGCTTTATTTGACTTTTTTATATACATCTATAATGATGTATAATATTATACCATTATAGATGTATATAGATATATATACACTACGGTAATAATTAAACTTCCCTTTTAAACAGCATCCTATAATGCAAACGGGTGAACGGAATGCAACGAAATTTGGTACATAGACTATACGCGAAATGCTCTCACTGAATTTTGAAAAACAATTTATTTCCAAAAGGTCCACCTATGTTTATCAATTATTTATCTACCTGTATTTTTCATCGATGATTTTTGCGTAATATTATAGATATTTATTAAATACATTTTCAGGTAAATAGAGTTCATCTGGTTAAATTCATCTGGGTTTTAGTAGAGCAGCATTAGCGCTCTCCAAATACATTTGATCTTTTTTAGTTTGATTCAGAAATACAGGGTGTTTCTGAATCAAACAAAGGTGCACAGGGTTATAAGGTACGGAAATCCCGACAATAATTAATGAACACACTGTACTTTTTCTTCATATTTGTTATAATAGAACATACACATAAAACCTAAGACCAACTTGTACCAAATAATTATTTAAAAAAACCTTTCCCCACTTATAAAAAACTCTCCGATTCAACCACAATATTGTTTAGATAAAACTTTCTCTAAAATTATTCAAAACTATTTTATCATTAATCTACTTTGAAAATCGATATCAATTATATCTCGAGATTTGAGCACAGAAATGAAAGCTAATATTCTATCTTGAAGAAATGAATATTTTAAATGAAAACGTTGATCGGGTTTAGCAACTACTCTCAAATGTGATTTCTGTTGCAACTGTGAATTCCTCGTAGACGTTCATTACTCAATAAGTTTCTCAAAAACTTGTTATGCCGACAAATTCTGTTGTGAAAGAAAGGATAATTGAACTTAAATTTTGTATTTCATGAGTCAGATTTTTCACAGACACAGGCTTACAATGAAAATCAAGTTCAGTCATAAAAAATTTCAGGAACGCTATTCATTCTGAAAATATTAGGTTTTTATTTTGAAATTCGGCTAAAACATACAAATGGTAATTTTATCTTAAACTATTCCTATTATTACAAATGCTTTTCTCTACATCAGATCCTCTTCAATTGAAATTTTCTATTCATTTTCTAAAAGAAATTTAAAAAAAATTGTTATTTATACATATATGAAACTGAGTATTTTAAAGGGAGGGATTCACAAGAAGTAGCATGAAATAATTCTCCAAAAAATCTACGATTGATATTTCTCAATGTATTCAAAGTTTCTGTACTAACAATGCCAGTAAAAATATATTCAATAGGGGGTGTATGTGCATCCGTGCATGCGCGCGTGAGCGTTTGCGTGTGCGTTCGTGTGTATGTGTGTGTGCGTATGTGTGTTCTAACACTTCTGAATGAAATTTTAGACTTATATTTATAATTTTTATTTCGAAGTAATTTCCTTCGAGATTTTCTATAACTTAATGAACTGTGGACATTTTTAAAAAATTTGAATCCTTTTATTTATTTCGAATGAAAGTTATGAAAACATGACAACTAATTTAAAAGTTAAATAAAAATTTAAAAGAGGTTTGGATATTTTTTTTATTTATGAATTTGGCAACTAAATGATATTTTACTTGAATCTCAAATTGCTTTTCACAATATGAGAAGCATCTCTTTTCTATGAAAACGGATATCCATGATAAAGAAACCCAGTTCATCCATATCGTGTAGGCGGGTAATGAGGACAGATCTATTCTGCTATTGGCATAAAAGCGATTCACTTTTTCTATTTTTACAGAGTGAACCTTTCAATTTAATAAGATATCTCGAAGGGAATTAAATTGAGTCGGTCTTCGATGAAACATGTTTTTAAATAATTATGAAACAATCTAATAAGGATAATTATTATTTTTAACCTTGTTTCTGAAGTAAGCAACCGATTGTATGCCGTGACTAATGATTAACTTGGTACCCTAATGATAAAAGTTTCAAATTTAGAAATCCTATTTCATCGAATAATTACCATGCAAGTGAGCCTAATACAGTCTCACTCAGTCAGAATCAATACTCTCAGATTGGCGTAATTTATAGGTATGAAACAGGGGCTACCATAATATAATTCTTGACATCCCACCAACTTCCAAATAAAAGCGTTCCTCCCAAAGTAGACTTAACGTTGCATCCAAAGAGGGCGTAAATCTAATTAAGTTTTACCAAACTCATTACATCTGCTAATTTGCACAGAATCCTTCCATCCTACAGTTTGAAAAATGTAATGATTAGGCGTGTGACCATGATTATTTGAAAGAAATAGATTTTCATAATTTTTATGGACTATTACAGGTTTAGTTTTATTGCTAAAATAAATATAATCATCTCATGAAAAGCCAATCGAAATACATTTTTAAGTATAATAAAGTCCCCCATGATTTGATACTTTATGTTTCAAATCGCTTAAAAAATTAATTAGCTAACTAGTAAAGGGTAACATGAAAATAACAATTCCTGGATCTTGACGTTAAAATGGTCAACGTTACTCTATGCCTATAGATTCTTCTAGCATCAATAAAAGTGAAGAGATCTAAATGCTCAATATTAGCAGATAACCTTACTTTGTGTTTTGCTTTTGTAAATAAGACCATTGGATCTCGAATATTACTGTTAGTTTGCATGGGAAGTTCAGAATCGTTGTATATTTGTTGTAAAAGATTTTAAATTGAAGAACTTTTACTTTGATTGACTGGCATATTCATTACTTAATCTTGTTAATAAACTAAAATATCAACTAATTTTTTCTATGTAGTGATAATGAAGGCATAAATTAATTAGGAGTTCAGCCATTTTTTAAAAAAATAATATCTATCTTATTGAAACTTTACTTGCCTTACAGAATTATTTTTCCTATTAATTATTTTTTATACCAGTCTCTGTAAAAGCACACAAGTATTTAATTCGTGTTAGTGAGGTTATATTCAAATAATCTGTTATAATTCGAAGAATAAACAATTCTCTGAAACACTGTCTAGTCAAAGTGTCATTCAGAGTAAACAAATAAATAACGAATGAAAGGGATATTATCTTCGAAAAGCGTTATTTCGGCGTTCTGAAAGTCATAACTTCCAAAATTAATTAAAGCATGTTATTCAAGCCACTCACTGTCTTAGTCAGTGTATTCCATACCTTTCTTTTTGTTATAAAAGCCAATCATATTAATATATATTTGCACTAAATATGTATTTGTTTATGTTACAGCTTCGCTTGTTATATCTTTTAAGATTGTGCTGGAGATCCAAAGTTAATAAATCGCATCATCTTCTCAAATTTTAAATATTGTCCACAGTAGTTATGTTTTAAAAAAAATCAAAGAATTAAATACAATTTAACCATATTCCTAATCAAAAGTTTTTGAACTGTGTACAGACTTATGATCTGTTTCAAATGCCTGAATTAAAATAAAAGAAACCTCCAAAAGATTAAGAATAGGTTGCAAATATAAAGGAAATAAATACAGGATTATTCGAAAAAAAAAATACCAAATTTATTTCTAATTTAGGGCAATAAATGCACGTCGAAGTCTGTTTCTTGCCACATATAAAGTAATTAGTCTCTTGTTATTGAATTCGTTTCTGTAAGAAATCAATTTGGCAAATCTTGAGGACCAGCAGGCATAGAAGATACGTACACGCAGCTTTTTATGCATTTTACAAAAACAGCTTTCTAATGATTCATCGAATTACAGTTCAATCATGCTTAGCATTTGATCGGATATGCCAGAATATTTGTGTATCTGGCGATGTGTGATACATCAGTGAATAAAAGGAAGCTCAAAGTTTTATTTTAGGCATCGGAATAATCTGATAAAAGCAACGGTGTTGTTTGTTTACGAAAAAGTCAATATCTCGGAAAGGTGTTTAATGCGGTGTACACAAGGATTGAATTCATGTCGCAGTACAACATGCTTTTCTTTGAATGTTCAGCAAAGAACCGAAAGTTTAAGGATAGCACAAGAAATTAAAAGAAGGTGGTTACGTATGCATAAAGAAAGGATATGAAACATATTTTATTTCCTTAGGATGCATTCCTGCGTCGCGTCATCTGCACTGAAGCTGTAAACATTTGCATTTTAATTTGTGATTGACCCTTCACCAACTTTGTTTTAACATATCTTTGAGATTTTTCATGATAAAATTCTGAAATTTTGTACATGACCTTATTAAAGTACGGGGCATATTTATTGATTGGGAATTTTTTTGTACAAAAGACTACATATAAAAATTTAGGTTTTGTATTTTTAAAGTTTAATCCCCTGAAAATTTTAATCGATTTCGTAACATTTTGCATCTTTTTTATACAACTTTGTAATTTACAGTATATGTCTATGATCAATATTTAAGGAATAAAAGCCACAGTCAAGGCTTTTGAGACGTCCTGTATACAGGATGCCCATTAAAATCAGGACCCAATAGCTAATTTGCAAACATTTAGTAATATATATACATCTGTTAAAATGTTCTAAATGAAATAAATCATTATATTTTAGATAATTCGATTCAATAAATGCTCTGAAGAATTACAAATTTAAATTTTTTTTAATAATAAATCCTCTGGTTTATGGTTCATATTTAACAAAATATTCTTGACACAGTAACATTAAAAAAATACAGTTACACTCCAAATTAACTAAATGAATAACTAAAACTGCCTGATGAAAATTAAGTTATGAAAAATATAAAAATTTGAATATGACAGTCAATTTTGGAACACTTCATCGGTTGTCTCAAAGAAGATACATCAATTAGAACCCCTGGATTCTCTGGACTAATTGGCGTAGGATTATGAAAATGTTGATTGCCCTAAAACTGTTATATTAAAACTTCATATATAGGACAGATTTGATCACAGAAGATGGAATTGTTCATTTATTTATTTAAAAGTTAGAGTTACCAGAATATTTCACATATTGTAATTCATTATCACTAAAAGACTACATAAAATTTTGATTTCATAATTTTTAAAGTATATTTATAGACCGAAACAAATAAAGTAAAATTATCGGCGCCATTTAATTCCTTTTGATAATAAAATTAAAAATTTAATTTTATGAAGAATCTGAGAAATTTTTATTGATTAATTCTTTGAGGTATTACATAAATTATGAAAATTATTCTATAGTACACATTAGACTGTTTTCAGTTCTCGTATATAATAAAAAAATACTTAGTTCCAGAATTTTTTTATATTAATTTACCGGATTACTTATATTAATTTACTGGAGCTCAGAGAAAATAAGAGAGATACATAGTACAATGAACAAACCGACTAAAGTATAAATGATAGTATGAGTGAATTATAGGAGTATAAGAATTTTAAGCTTTAAAATATTTTGTTGCAGAAGCTATTAAGAGAAAAGTTACATATAATATTTAATTGAAAATTCTAGCCAGTATTTATACTAGCTGACCGAGGGTCGCTAAAGGCGGCTAGAAAATTATAAAATTAAATTCTGATGCAAATTTAATCAATAAAGAATTAATAATAAATAAAATATGCTGCACAATAATTGTAAAACACATATGACATACTTTGTTATTCAAATTGCAAATAAAATTAGGATAACATTTTAAAAAATTCTTTTTTTCTATTTTAGATCTATAATATTGTATTTAGACATCCATTGCGTTATTTTCAACTATATCAATTCCATTCAAACAATTCTCATTTTTTCTCGAAATTTAGAAAATATAAAGCCCTGCAGTTCGCTTTTCTCAAATTATATTTTGTGATCATATTAACCCATATTCGTATTTACTTTGTGCATCGAATATTATAAGAGCATAGTAAACTCTAATAGAAAAGCAAATTTAAGTAGGTTCGATATATATATACAGTGTCTCACAAAAGTGATGGAACACTTGTGCTTTACAAAAGGAAACTGTAATAAAATAAATTAAAAAAACATGTACAAATTTTTTGTGGGTGTGTTTCATACTTAAATTTAGTAACAATTATTACATAACATACATTTTGTCAAAATATTAAAATATTAATTGTTAGAACGGAGCAATTACAATTGTTTAGAACGGAGCAAAAAATAGCTCACATAAGTGATGAGACACCATTAGATATGCAACAAAAACCGTCTGAAATAAGCAATAAAAATATTTTTCGTGGTTTTATTTTTACTCAAAAGAAATTGGCAATAATTTATAAAATCGTCTGCAGTATTTCTCTCCAGTTTGTTTTGGAATTTTTGTGTTTTTTTAGCTCTGTGCAGCCATGAATGCTAAACGAAAAGAAACTTCGCCTGAAATTCGAAAATTAGTTATTAATTTGCATACTGAACGTGGAAAATCTATTAGAAAAACTGCTGAAACAGTTAACTTGAGTCATTCAACAGTTTTCAATATCATTAAACGATAAAAAAATAATCAGGATGAATTATTCAGGATGAAAGAAGACCTGGCCGACCATCAAAGCTATCCAATGGAATAAAGCGAATTATAGTTCGAAATATTAAGAAAAATCCAAGAAAGAGTGCTCCTAAAGTTGCTGTTGATTTAGAAGCATTATATGGAATAATTGTTAATCCTGAGACTATTAGAAGGGTAATTCGATCTGCTGGATATCACGGTAGAGTAGCCAGGAAAAAAATTCTTCGCAAGTGAAAAGAATGGAAAACTCAGACTAGCTTTCACAAAATCCAACATAAATAAGAATTCTGCTTACTGGAATAAAGTTATATTTGCTGATTAGAGTACATTTAATAGATTTCGTTCTAATGGTAGAATCTTGGTGTGGAGAAAACCCAGGGAAGAATTTTGCAAACAGAACTTTGTGCCAACAGTAAAACATAGTGGAGGAGGAGTTATGGTATGGGGGTGTATGTCTTTCGTTGGAGTTGGTAATCTTGTTTTTATTGACAGTATAATGGATCAGTACAAGTATATTGACATTTTAAAGCAAAATTTGAAATCTTCAGCACGAAAATTGAACCTTCATAACGATTTTAAATTCTACCAGGACAATGACCCCCAGCACACTGCTTTGAACGTTAGACTCTGGCTGCTGTGTAACTGTCCTGAAATAATAAAAGCACCATCACAATCTCCAGACTTAAATCCTATAGAGAATATTTGGCAAGAATTGGAATCAAGAATTCGCAAACACACCATTTCTTCAAAACAACAATCAAAAATCGGTGCTTCAAGAAGAATGGGGTAAAATCACTCCAGAAATCACAGAAAAATTAGTCGAATCCATCCCAAGAAGATTAAATCATGTTTTAAAAGTAAAAGGAAATCCAACAAAATATTAAAACCTTTTAAAAAGTAAAATTTTTGGATAAATATTTGATGGAAAAGTAAGTGTCGCATCACTTATGCGAGCCATTTTTTGCTCCGTTCTAAAAAACTGTATTTTTATTAAATTAATAATTTAATATTTTGACAAAATGCATGTTATGTAATAATTGTTACTAACTTTAAATATGAAACACACCCAAAAAATTTTTTGTACATGTTTATTTATTCATTTTATTACAGTTTCCTTTTGTAAAGCACAAGTGTCCCATCACTTTTGTGTGACACTGTAGTTCTGTCTTAATATTATTATATGGAAAAACTTAGAAAATTTATATTGGAAGCGATTGGCACAGTGTGGTCAAAATATGGCTATTACATCGTAAAAAAATTAGAAAATAAAAAAAAATATTTAAAAAATTATTGGAAATGAAGAGAAAATTCTCAAATTTTGAAAATCGATTTCTAGTCTCTTTTAATAGAGGGAATTTTTATTCTGATGAGTAGAAAAAAATATGGAAAAAATAATACAATTGAACTTAAATTTGTAAAAGGACCTAAATTTTGGAAAACTTGAATTGAATAAAAGCCATGAAAGCTTATTTTTTACCACAAATACACAGCTACATTTTTCGATTACTTTTGGCATGTGAATATTTTCAATAAGTGTTGGCAGAAAAACTGTAGTTGTACGCCCACAAAATTGATTAGCACAAAATTCAATTAGCACAAAAAATCTAATGTTGTATAATTTAGCTGAAAATTTTAAATTTATAAATACTTTACACAAGACGCACTGCAGTATTTCAAATTACCTGAAGTTATTTTTCTGATTAATTCATTTTTATGCGTGATTTCATATCTTTTTTTAAATTAGAGTTGAGGCTATTTTAATTCATGATTCAATTAAATGGAAAATATTAAAAGATACACTTTGAAAATCAAATTTCAGGCAGAATTTCATGTTGTTTAACTGAAGAAATAATGCTTCAGTCTGTTTATCAGTGGAAGGAGAGACAACATACATTTTAAAATTTTATTAACTCAATGTAATCCCTGGTTTCGAATTTTATTCAGGAAGTCTTTAAAGTCTTAAGAGGATTTCTTTATGCTCTATAATTCGGGTTATACCCTTTAATACTGTCCGACCATTCAACTCACTAATGTGTTGTTTCCCATCCAATATCAAAACCAGCAACGTGAACTGTGCGGGGGAGAAGAAAGAATTTCTCTCAATCACAAGATCAATGATTCTTTTAATGTCATCTAGCAACTGATAGCTTTCTCGACAAACTTAAATACGTTTAGACCAAACCAAATTTCACAGACTAGCGTTTTTTATTGTCAAACCACATAGAAACTTATGTCGACATAATTTAATTTACAAGCATTTTATAGAACTTATTGTAAAATAATAAATTGCAATATTCAGTTTATACACGTCACCTATCAGAAATAATTGATACATCTTTGATGCCCGGTCAATACTGGTAAAAGCAGGTAAAAAAATATATGCGATTAAAAGATGATGATGAAAATTGCCATTTATGCTTTCTTCATTGCTTACGCGATTTCGAACTACAAAACCCTCTAACAAAACAACATTATGTTCTCACATGATAATAATATTCATTCAAAATTTTATTTTTAAATGATAAAAGTTAGGTATAAGTTTCCTTTTTTGAAATTATCAAAATACATAATTCCTTAGTAAAATTATTTCAGTTTTTGTAAAAAATGTTTGCCTTAATAAAATGTATGGGCTTCGAATGTCTATAGCGTATGACGTAAAATAAATATTTCCATGAAACTTTCTGTGTTCAAATAAGTCACTTACGTAAGAAAAAAATTATGTTTAATTCAACAAAAAAGTTGTCTGGGCTCATCATTTATTTTATTAAGCTTATATCCAAAAATAAGAATTAATCTAAGTTAATAACAAAATGAAGTTTAACGTTAAACAAATCTAGATCTTAAAAATTCTGCGGGACTTCAAAGTAATCGAGCAATTCGTTAAAAAATTCATTTTAAATGATTTTAAAAAACTAAATGGAATAAAAAAATTTCTCAGAAAAAATGAAATCAAACTTTCTTTGAAACTTCTAACAAGAACTAAGTTTTTCCAATCCGCACGTAAAACAAAAAATAAATTTTCTTTATTCTAAATCAAAACAAATATTCTTTTAACAATATTTGCTAAAAAATTTCTTGATTATATCTTGTAACTGAATTGCTTTTATTGCATAGCAAACATTTCTCGAGTTAGATAATGTAATTTTTATAAAGACAATAATAAGATCAAGAGAGAGAAATAAAGAAAAAAAGTTAGTCCTTTTCTATAATGAATGTCCTTCATCTGAATTAAAAATATTGTTCAGTATTTTTATTATCTGATAAGAAAAAGCAAAAATGTATAAAAGTGCGAATAATATCTGCTGGGTAAAATGTAAAAATGTCTATCTTCAAACAAAATTTTTTATGCTGGTCTTCATCTGAAGGATTCTTAAGTAGAAATTTCAGCAAGATTGAGCTTAAAAGAAACTCATTTTTCAAAAATTAAAAAAAAAAAAAATCACATTTACAATAACATAACTTAATTGAAAACAAATAAAAAAAAATTTAAGTAAATGTGACGCCTAGACTGTTTTTTTTTATACATACTTATCATTCTTATACGATGCAGATCGATTGAATGCAGTTTGATTCTTTAAAATAAAAAATAGCTCAAAATTAGTGGAATGCCTTTTTTAATACATCACCATCATAGACCAAAGCCTGTTTGTAGTTCCTGTTATAACTTAGAATGGTAATTTAGATCGTCTTCAATCAGTACAATTATTTGCTGAAATTGTAATAAAAAAAATCACAAAACTTCTTGATACGTCACACATGTCCCTCATACATGCGCACTTATATGCATCTAAAAGGCTCTTAATCTATTGTTGAGAGCATATTGTTATTGTTGTATTCCTAATGTATTAAAATTATAATAAAAATACTAATTTTTCAAAGAATGGAAACAACTCTTAGATTTTGTTAAATAACAAAATGGTGCTTCAGTAATAATAAATAATAATTACATTTTTACAGCCTAAATGAACAAGTTTTTGATCTAGTAATAATCAAAATATTGCTTAAAAACATTTTATCTTTAATAGATTCAAAATTGAATGGGTGGGGGTATTTTTAATAAAACCGACAAGGCAGGGAATTGTATATTAGTGATTACAATTAATAAAATTAATTTTTACACTTGGAAAGAGCCGGCATCCTGGCATAGGGGTACGCGTCTTCCCCGTGATCTGGGCGTCCCTGGTTCGAGGCCCGGTTTGGGCATGGTTGTTCTCCTACTTCTGTGTTCTATCTGTGAGGTGTGTGAATGTACCCTCCTGTACAAAAGAGTTTGTTCAAGCGAATGAGTGATGCGTGAGTAGTCAAGTCGTACTCTTGGCCCTAGTTGGCTCTGCGATAAAAACAAGAGGCGCTCTCCCTGAGGCTTAAATCGGCTGTATTCGAACAGCGGGTTTATCCGTGGCAAGTGCCATAAGAATCAACAATTTGTACATTTAGAAAGGGATAAATTACCAAGGCGATATATAAGCTAGCTTAAAAAGAATAATTTACTAAGCGTTTTGATACACGAATTCAATATAAAGGAGAAAATACCATAGCTAATACAAAAAAGGAAAATAATAGCTAATATCAACAATCAAACACTGAGTGAGTGTACTGTTGTTAAATCAGTATTCAATTTCTTCACTTTACAGTTAGTTTTTACTTCTTCGTATAGGAAATATACAAAGAGAACGCATTGCAATTGTCAAAAAAATTAGAATTATGTTCTTTGTTTTAGATCTTCCTGGTTCCAAAAAATATATTTTTGGAATTATGTCTATCTGATAACAAGACAACTCGGAAACGCTTTGAGCTAGACGGATGGTCATGAATTATCTATGTCAAATTTGTTGATTTCTAGCAAATTTTAAATGAAATTCAGTTTCAGGAAGTCAGTTCTTCCGGTTCTCGGAATATAAATTAACGCATTAACTGTAAAACAAAAAGAACTCGATAGATATAATTTGGTACAATGTTTTAGCATTTAAAATGACGATCTCTTTCAGATTTCGAACTAAATCAATCAAGGGCCGGACAATCTGTTATTTTGTACTTTCACAAGAATGTAAAAGCAAAAACGTAGTGATTTCAATACAGTACATTCCCCAGTGTACGGCTCGAGGTACTCGAGATACTGGCTTCAGTACATTCCGGCATAATTTTATTTTTTCATAATTAAATCAGGAAGCCAAGGATTATTTGCATTGGCAACATTGAAACGGTATTGGAAGCAGGCGTATACTACGATCCTTCTAAATTTCGAGTGCAAAATTCATAGGAAAAGAGCAACTCGTTGTTCATTGTTTCGACAGTGTGTAACGGATCTCATTTGTTGCCTCTGTTCCTGATTATAACTGCACATTACGTATAGTATTCGTAAATTGTCCTTGGGTACACTTAATGCTTTTTAAGCGTACCACAGTAAAGATTTCAAAATGGGTGATAACCGAAAAAAAGTTGTAGTGACTATGGATTAGAAATTACGCTCTATACAGCGACTACACTCTGGTGTAACAGAAAAAACCAACAACTGCTTCTGTGATTCACCGGGCCGCGTTCACATTCTACATGGCTTGAGATAAATGGAGGGTTTAGTGAGGAAGAAATAAGAAACGAGAAAATATGTATTTTCACAGTGAGTTTGGTATAAAAACTTTATCCTCTAGTATTGGTGAGCAAGGAAATGAATTCATAGAATTCCGGCCAATCCTGATTTTTGTTATCCAGCCTACCCTTCCGCCATATTAGGCCGGATACTCGGGAGTGTACTATATATGAAATTTGGCATCTCATTTCGTGATTACAACTCTAATTTTGAGTGAAATTTTGTTTTTAAGCAGACGGAAAACAATCCTTCAAAATAAATATTCGCTTATCTGGTACTTGAGTACTAAACACATCCCAGCAATTAATTAACATTAATGTTTCGTAACCATTGTTCATCAATGACATTAGTCTAATAATACATAATTACAGCCTATATGAAACAGTTTCGGGTAGACCATTGCTGCTGATTAAGATTCTACTCTGTGTAATTTGAACATATTATTAAATGTTAAACAAAAATTATTCCGAAGTCTCTACCACATTTTCTTAAGAGATTGGAAAGATATTTTCCAAGTATCAGAAATAACATATATGATATCGAAATCCCTTTGTATTAACAAAAATAGCATTTTCTTAAGTAATTGATCGTTTCAGGAATCCGAGATGATTCCTTTTAAACAATTTTACCTCACATTGAGATGAAAAGCGGTTAGTAAAATGAGAGCATTTCCGCATCTTTGTTAGAAGTTAACTTTCGTCTTGTGTAATAATTTCAGACAATTGTTTAATTGCACTCATCATTTTGAACTATTATTTTATTTTTATTCAGATCTTCTATATTTAATCCATATAGCTTGTTCGTTTCTAAGCATTATTAATTGCTATATACAGAAGGCCATGGCTTCTATGGAAGGATTTTCTACATTATCAGAATTAAATTTTCTTGTCATGGGTTTGTTTTGCCAACATAATATTAATGCCCTGCTTGTAGATAGCCAATAATTAAGCATGACAAACCAATCACGCGCAAAGAAATTTTAACTGTTGGTGACGTTGAAAATCAACGCAGCCTTCTGTATTTATAACGTGTTGACTATCCGCGATTGCAGTTAACTTAATTCGTTTGTTAATTGGAGTTCATTGCATTGTTAAATATAATTAAAAAAATTAAATCACAAATTTTAAGTTATTATGCCGGAACATTTTTCTGTTTAAGTCGCGTGGTATTAATCCAACAGATCTCACATAATTCATATTTCGCACCTGCCAACAAACAGAAAAGCGACAGTTTTTGACTATCTCAAAATCAATCGAGTTCTAAATTTTTTTTCCCGGGTCCGGGATTTTTTTTTTTTTTTTTTTGCTAATATCTAGATAAAACTGGTGGTTTGGAATGACTTACCAGATAATGCAATCGTCAACTTCTTACCACCCTACTCTTTATTGGCCAGACAGGAGAATCGGGTACATGGCGAGTATTTGCTCCAAGCTGTAACTTTTTGTTTGTGATATATCTCCAAATGTGGCAACCATAACTCTCAGTCGAAAAATTTATGCCTAGAAAGCGATAAATTGCAAATTTTCTGTCCGTCTATTTTGCGGCTTAAAAATTGCAAGCCAAAACAACATCCTGTTCTCATATGATAATATATCTTCTTTCATTTCACAGTTGTTTTGGTGATAACAAGGTTCCTAAGGTATGAATAAGATTGAAGAAGGGTTTCGTATCGAAGAACAGGCAGTGTGTGTTCATCAAGAACAAATAACAATTTTTATCCATATATTTTTTAATTATCTCATAAACTCAGGTGTTCATTATTTACAGCATATAGACAGTTATCGATTGAAAGAATGTTTCTTCTCAAACCCCTGGATATATTTGAGAAAATGTACACTAAAAATCAGTTTTTTTTTTGTCTGCTATTCATTTATGTTTGTTTTGTTATCAAAGTTTTAGAAAAAAGAATTTTAGTTATTTATCGCCGTCGAATTGCAAACTATACATAAATCGCTCATAATTTCATTTATTCTGTCTCGTCCTGTCTTGTTTATGTACCAACCCATAGACTATATTATCGTATTCTTAAATTTAATTATATTTTCCTCGGAGCCATACTAAACATTAGTATAGCCACGTGTCACAAAACTTGCATATTTCCTTTCAATTATTTTATTTAAAAAACATCTAGTTTCAATATTGTGTTCTTAGAAAGACTCTAACTTATAATTTTATATTTTCGAGTGCTGCATTTCTATATAAACGAAATTTTGCAGTTTTAAAATAGTTTATAATAGTTAATAACTTTTTTTTGCAGTCCTTACTCTCGTTTTCAAAGATATGTGCACATGATCTTGAAAAATTATGCATGGAAGGAAAACAATGAAATACATATACATGAAATAAAATTATTTTTGTTGTTTACTTGCAAGAAACATTTTAACGGCATAATTTGGAATTACTTATTTAGCATTAATTGTTATTCTTTTTTATACCTATGTACTTTAGTTGATTAGCCGAATTTCTCCCTCTACTTGTTTAACCTTACTAAACTAAGAAAACACAAAAATGTTTTCTTCTTATTCAGAATCTTTAGATAATGTAGCATAAAAATTAGAATTTCAAATTCCAGGTCACTGAAACATAAAGCTCTTACCATTTTCGATCGCTCTGGAAATAATTTATTCTTTCGTCCATAATTAATACTTAATATTACCCTGTAGTGAAAAGCTTATAAGCTAGTTAACAGCTACGCTACACGGACAATTGCTTTTGTACTGTGATCATGTTACTCGGCTGCGAACCACATGGTCCAGGTTCTATCCTCGCTCCTAACAATCCGCCACATTGGTGACCCGGACTTGATTTGAACACACAAACTTCTGATGAAGGAATGAATGGCAATGCTATGAAAAATTCTGTTCGATGATTGTGAGATGAAATCTCATTATGGAAACTAACTAGTGGGTAGTGATACCTTAATCCCCAAGGAAGAATGAAAATATAAAAAATAAAAACACAGTTGACAGCCAATCAAAAACAGAAGACAGAATTCATTGGAAATAAGCATTCCAAAGGGAGAATTCCCTCGACTAATGGCTTCAGTTCTGTCTTATGTCTTTTTATAGTTGATGGAAATATGTATCGAATTCTCTAGAAAGATCCGTGTCTTGGCTTCTAATACTGGTGTGCAAAACTTAAGCAACAATGTAAATTTTAAGCAGGTAGCTATGAAATTGCAGAAATGGCGTTATTACGATCAGTAAAATGAACATTCAATTCAGTAGAAAGATGATAAGCCTCATAGGCGACATGAGTGTACACAATACGCGTACGGTCAGATCGCGCAGCTCAAGACTTCAAGGAAAGGAAGAACGGTGGCGCAATTAAAGACATTCGCTGCAAGTGCAAGTAAATTCTTTCGTGAAATACGGCTAGAAGAAATCACCTGGACGACTTAACACGTGGAAGAATGATCGGAAAACTGAAGGAGGGGCGCAGTTTTACCAGCATACTGAAGAGTTCGGAATCAAAAACATTTTCCTTTCCAGCGCTTCGGAGGCCTTTTAAACCATAGGTACAGTTGGTAGAAATGTTGGTGGTGGCTGTCCACAGTGGATGACCGATACATCGTCCTACAGGTAAAAACAGCCCAATACCAGTTAGCAAGCGCTACTACGTCTTTTGTTGCTATGCTGACTATTATATTTAAAGATCATAACACTAACTTGATATTTAATAGATGTAAAACATTCAGTATCAAATTATTTTTCTATTTTTCTCCTCATGTATCTAATGCCATCCCTATCTAATAGTCATATTTTGGTCTTATAATTACAAATTAAATTATGTTATGATTTTTATGTTACAATTTTCTCTTTTTATTCTCCAGATAATTCATTTCTATAACCCAGACATTCTTAATTATTCTATCACCATTTGAAGTGCACTTTTTCATGCTTTCACTAATTCGGCTTTCAAGTGATTGTGTTTCTTTATAGTTCTTCAGCAATTCATAAATACTATCCTTAGTTAGATTTCTACCAATCTTCTGCTTAATTTCATTACATCTAAAGATGTGTTCAAGAAAAAGTTAAATTTGAAATTGTTTTTCAGTTCAACTCTTTGTGCTCTTTCTTTTATTTTTTTATATTTTGATAGCTCGCAAAGTGGAAGAAAAAAAATTAGTGATCAAGTTGTTAAAATTCAGAAAATTTATGAAAAAACGACCTCTTTTCCAAGACATGGCACAATTGCTGCTAATAACAAGACGGCACCTTATTGGCAGCCTAAACACTCATGTTCATTGGTATATTCAAATGAATAAAAGACATTTTATTAAATAAAGCAAAGTGAGATTCTGTTTTCTGATACTCTAGCTATAACTTTAAAAATAATGTTAATTGGACATAATTTAATGCATTACAGCTTTTGTTAAATTATCGTTAAAATGACATATAATTTTATGGTATCATTTCAATTGCTGTTGCTATTATAAGTTTTCAAATATTCAAAATGAACTTTTTCTAAAGGCTTTCGCAAGTTTTCCCGCAATATATATATATATATATATATATATATATATATATATATATATATATATATATATATATATATATATATATATATATATATATATATATATATATATATATTTTCTTCGGTTACATCTTTTTTTATGAATTTTCCATCTCATTCTCTCTCTGCCTTTCAATGGAAAAGGAGATTAAAATGATCAAAAATATTGCTTTCATTTAATCTTACTGGATCATGTTTAGAGGAAAGATCTAAGTTTTAATCAAAAGCAAGCTCCGCTATGATTTTTTTTAATTTAATAATTCATTTAACCATCGCGTACGTTGTAATAACTTTATAATGAATTTACTATGAAATGAAGAATGCATTCCTCTGTTTAAAATTTCATATCTTCGTTTTCTCCAATATCTAAAATACTGCCTTTCTAGCAGAAAATACGTTTTTGAAGAAATATAATTGGGAGGCAGGCCATACTTCTCGTATTTACTAAATCTGCAACCAATTAGGTGAAGTAACTGAGTTCTCATCATCAGCATCATTTTGGCTTAAATACTTAGAGAAGAACATTTTCTTTATTTCTAATATGAAGATTGTTTTATTTATATAAAAGAAATTTGCTGTTTTTTTAATCACCATTAATAAGGTTCTTAAATATTTGCTGGTGGACGCTGATTCTAAATAAGAAAGAATAAGAATTTCTTGTACAATACTTTTGACGTAAAAAGAATGTTTGTCATACTAATTTCTTAAAAGCCCAATAAAAAGAAACAAAAATTTTTTAACTTTCATGAAGTTCAAAAACATAGGTATTTCTTTAAGGTAATAGATCTTGTTCAACTCATTAAATATCTAAAAATACCTATTTGAGATAATAATGTTAAAATATGAATATTTTGTAATGTAATAATTACGAATATTTTGTAATGTATTAATGTAATAATTACGAATATTTAGGCATTTATTAATGTAAGTAAATATGAAAATTTTACATATGCTATTCAAGTAGTAAAATATTAATTAATGAAATATTTAAATATAAATTTTTTTCTTGCCTTTAAAAATAAAAGAATAAAGAAACAAATGAATTTTAAATAAATAAGAAATAAATAACAAATGAATAAGAAATAAAGAAACAAATGAATTTTAAATATCTTTCATTCACATAAGACTGATATAAGATTTTTTAAAATATTAATTGATTTTTTGGATATTAGAGTTTTGAAATTTTATTTTAAGCATAACTTTTTATTATAGAATTTAATATTTCTATTATATATATTCATATAAGAACTGAATATCTGTTCGCGTTTAATATAATTTCATTTATATTAAAAAATGTTACTCTTAAATTTTGTGGCCCCTATTTTATGCTCAAACTTATTAAATGATTTTTAATGAAAACGTATCCTTAAAATGTAAAGATACGTTTAATTATTTGATTTATTTAATCTAATTTTAATTATTTAATCTAAATTTAATTTTATTTATTTAATCTAAATTTTTATTGGATTAAAAAATATTTTTCAAGAGTGTTTATGACGATAAAAAAATATTCACTATCTAGATAAATGGTATGACTTTCGTTGAACTCATACTACAAACCAAACCTTTTAAGACAAACAGATATAATCAGATTAAGTATGAAAATATGGTATATATATTTTATTTTGTTATCTTGTTTCAAATGTATTTTTTAGTTTTAAGAAGCATTTAACGTTTCCTTAATATTATTGTATAAAACTAAGTTGAAAAAAATTAGATAGAACATGAAACATATGTTTTCGAGCTTTAGACACTCCATCAGTCGTAATATTAGAAGTAAAAATTATAAAAAATAACAAAAAAAAGGAAGCAAATGTTTATTCCATCAATATGTGTTGAAATACATCATATTATGTCAAATGTAAACATGACAAAAATGTAAAGAATCGAGTTACGAAAGTGAAAAGTGAAGAAATTTCTCCTATCGCATTTATTTCTCCTAGTTTTCTAAATTCTATTTAATTATGTATTTAAGAGTGTTATATTATTTTGATTTCAAATCTTATATAAACTCTTAACATTAGGAATAAAATTTAAGAAGGTATTCAAGAATTAAGTGACATTTCAGAAAAATAGTATGATGCTGATATGTAGATTCACTTTTTTTTTTTTTTTAATTTTCAACTTTATTTTTCCACTGATCTGCAACTACTTTAATTATCAACAACAATTTTTTTGTGACATCAGGAAGATACGCATTTAGGAAAAATTAAGATTCAGGAAATTTAGTCAGATATGGAAACGGACAATATATTAGATATCAAGAAAATATTGCAAATAATAAATCCACTCTTATTTAGAGCAGTTAAATAAACCTATATTTTTTTATATAACACTCCCATAGTTCGAACCTATATAGTTGGGTATGAGTCTACTCATAAGACAGAGGGAAAAGAAAATTTTCAATAAAAAATATGAAGAATTCTAAATTCATTGAGAGTTCTTGGAAAGGTTAAAAATGTGATATTATTCAATATTCAATGAATTAGTGGAAAGATGTACTGAGCACAAAGCCAATGTGAAGATTAAAAAGTCCCGATATGTAATTCAATGTCCATACATCATTAATAATGTGGTATTATTAAAATTGATTGAAATAAATAAATGAACGTGAAATTGATCGTCATTTCTTTTATGCATTAATGACTTGCTAAGAATAAATTCAATGAGTTGGTGAATATATATTTACCAAATGAATTTCTTCAGGTTTCCCAGAAATAATGAGTTTTCAATGAATAAATGTTTCAGTTTTTGAGCTCAAAATGAAAATGAAACCTTTTGATTTAATTAAAATAACATCTTGGGGTGGGAGGAAATGATGTTTTCATTTTTTGTAATCTTAGCTAGAAAACAAAGTCTATGATAGGAAGAAAAAATGTCTATCTTCCTACTTAGTGTTTTTAATGAAATCAATCACAAAGTAGGATGATAGAATATATTTGTAATTTATTGAATATTTATTATTTAAAAATAAATATTTGTAATTTCTTTCAGAACAAATATATTTATATTTGTATTTCTGAAATATTTGTAATTTCTTTATATTAAGATTGAACAGTTGTTAATGAAAAATCAATTTGATACGAGGAATAATTTCTAAAGGATCCTTAAGAATGATGAAAATCATCTGAATTATTCAGATTAGGAATATATTTTAAAAGAGCAATTAAAAATCTCACAATCATGTTAAATAGAATCTAAACACATTTTATAATATTTTTTTTTGAATAGCCAAAACGAAATATGACACTGAATAGTATTTAAAAATTATTAAAATGTATTGAATTCACAAGACATTATATACATAGAGTTCACAAAATATTATATTTAGGTTAATTTAGAACGGTGTTGATAGGAAAGTGTTTGTTAGAAAGCGTGAGCTAAGTTCACTTGTCATTAGCAGAGTTATGATTAACTTGTCACAATCCACTACATGCAATGGCAATCACAATTCTTCATGCGCATGTGCATTAGGTTAAGACGTTCTGCTTAGATCTAGGAAGTGACATCATGCTGCCATTGTACAGTTATATTTACAAAGAATTTACTCTAATTCAACTATTTATAGCATTTATGAAATATTCAGATATGAGTAATATTTGAAAAATAAATATGTAGTTACAATTCATTGACTAAGAAACGACTTCTTAGAAATATGCTGCTTTATTCCATAGGTGTTGCCTTTTTGACTAAAATCCTTAAGAGGAAACTTTTCAAAAGATAACAAAGAGTACCTAAAGATTTTCTTTTGAAATATTTCATCATTTATGGCTATAATTTTTTTAAATTGGACTCTGATTTTTTATTTAGAATAACTTTACTCTTTTTCAGCAACAGTTTTCTGAACTTATCCATGAAGTACACTAATAATTCTACAATGTATTTTTGTCAATAATTAAAACCTGAACACCAAATGTTTTTGAAACATTCTTCGTTGTACTAAAAATTACATAAGTGTGAAAAAGAGACTATCAAAATTAAAAAGATAATTTCACTAAATCATATACCACTTCTTGGATATTTCATTTAAAGGTTTTATTTTTTATATTTCTTGTTGTAAATATATGATAATTTAGTCCTGACTTTATCTGTTTTAGAGATAATGCTGATTTTATTTAATGAGAAGTAAATTGAAATGAAGATAAATAGTTTTCCTGTACAGAAAAAAATACTTAATTATCAGAATTAAAAATATTTAAACTTCTATTACGAAAGAAAAGAATAAATGTGTTGAAATTAAACTTAAATAAAACTTTTAGCAAAATACTTTACGTAAATGCTTGAAAACATTTCTCCTGCATAGAAACATGTCACAAAATCTGGAAATATTGCAATTAAATTAATAACAGCTCTATCTGTAAGCTTAATAAAAATAAAGTTGCATTTTTTATATTTTAAAAGTACATTTATATTTATGATTAATGTATATTTTTCTCAATTAAAAGTACTTCGAATGTCCATGAAGTTAGTTGAACATTTCCAAAGAAAAACAAATTGTTGGAATTAAATTTATATCAAACTTTAACGCATATATATTTGTCACACTTTTGACCTTAAGTTGACCTTGAAAGTTTTTTTACGCCTTAATGTGTCAATCTTAGTAAGCATTTACCATAATGTATAAATACCAATATATAAATAAATATTAATATATAAAAAATATTTAAGAATATTTATGAAAAAATATCGTTTTATTTCAATTTACTTTTAATATTAGACAATAAAAAGATATCTACGTATTGTAGTAACTATTTTTGTAATTATTACAAAAAGTTATTTAATAATAAATACAAAAAAAATGGTTTTAATAACATGCAATTAAATAAAAAAAGAATAAATTTCTTTATTTGAATTAAATTCAACTTCTTTATTTGGTTTTATTAACGCTATACTATAATTGAAAATCAATACTTTTCTTTCTATTTCTTTATCATTAAATTAATTTTAAGCTCACTTTTATGTATCTTATTTAACGTGACTTGTTTGTGTTTTGAAGATGGGTTTTTCAAATTCATTATTCTACAATTAATTTTTTTCATAATTCTGCTTCATTTTATAATTGAATGTATGGTTATTAATTGGCAATGGAAGAAGGTAAATATACTCAAATTTCATGTTTAATTAAACGGCTACAAAAGCTCTAATATTTCCTTTTGATATACTGTTATTTTGTTAAGATTATTTATATTTTAAGGCAGAATATTATACTGGATATTTTTCATTAATTCATTATTGTTCCAAAATTTTGGAATTTTTAATTAATCCTGCAAATTTCAATTAATTCTCAAATTTAAAAATGTCATTCCAACAATGGCTTAATCAATTAGTTTAATTAAATTTTAATTACATTTACGCATCACCACTTGGTATTAAATTTCAGAAAAGAATTTGTCTCCTTTATATTTAGAATGATCTATAATTAAGAGATTAAATCATAAAAATAAGAAATTCTAAACAGGCATGTTCTAAAACATTGTTATCATTAAAGTTATTAAATCACATATTTTATTAATTAATATTAAAAAAATTCCTCTCTTCAAGCTGGAAGGCAAAGATAGACTTTTTTATTTAATTTATTGTTTTTTAAATACTTTTCAATCTTTAGACGAAAATAATGAAATATTACATTTTGAAGTAACCATAAGCAATGGTTCTATTACTATCGTATAATTTAGTAAGGGCTGCAAAATAAATAGTATTAAGGAAAGAAATATTATAAAAATAATATCTGGTAAAAATATAATAAAAATAAGGTAATGATATAATAAAAATAAATAATATAGGTTTATTACAACTTTGAAATTTTAAACAGATCCCAAAGATCTGTATCAATTCGCCAGAACTAAAAGTCTGTCTCTTTATAGTTGCAAAATATTATTAGAATTGTCTTTGTAGGGTTCTACGACATAGTATCAAGTAGAAATATTAATGAACAAAAAATAAGCTTTATTGTCGGTTAATCTCTATGCCTTGCCTATAGAAATTTATGACCATATTCTAAAATTATTATCTCACAAAAATGCTTTCGCATTATTTTAAAAGCCGAAACATTATCTTTTTTAATTGTCTTAGTTCATTAGCATGCAATTTTCTTCTTTATATTAATAAATTCAATCATCAAATTATTCAATTGCTTTCTTTGCCTACATCAAATTTTTTTTAAAAAAAATGCCTTATTTAGACAATTATTCAAAAGACTTTCACTTACGCTTTTATTTTGCATTAGATGTGTTTTTCAATTTCAGTATGCAGAAATTTGAATAGACATATAAAATTAAAGTTTTTCAATGATATCAAATGGCACGGTAAAAAGTCTTTTAAAAAATACGCTCCATATTTGTAATTTATCTAATCTAACGGAACAAATTGATCGCCAAAGGTGGCTAATATTTGAAAAAATTAACTTTCGTTTGGAGTTATTCTTATTTCAATTAAATGCAGAAAAACTTTTCCTTGATGGAAAGTAAAAATTGTAAGAAAGTAATCAGTGATTTTTCATTTACATTGAAGAAGAAAATTATTTGAATTTCTTAATTAATGTTGGAATTACGATCTTATCTGTTTCGGATTTGAATATTTCATTTACAATTATTAATTGGAATAAAAGGAAGGACTTAAAAAAATCAACTGCAAGTATTTGGCGAACATAGCATATAAATTAAAATATATTTTAAAGCCACCACTTTTGGCGAATAATCGCTATTTTGCGTTTAATACAAGTACCAATACTTGAATAAAAGACATACTGTTTGTCTTTTTTAATATGATATGCTTTCAATAACGTGGTCTATATCAAACCAAAGGACCATCAACTTAAGTAAAAGTTCCGGAATAATGAATGCATTTATATAAAAAAAAATTATGTTTATCACGAAAAATATGAAGAATTTTATTAAAAAAATATTTTTCATATACTGATTCCAAAATGTAATTGAAATTTTGAGAAACAACCTATTTTACTCTTTGGCAGAATAATCAACATCAGGTCAATAAATAAATAAATCATTAATATTTTCTTTAGATAGAAATGTTTGAATAAATCATTCTGGCAGTATTTAATCACATTTGAAGGAAAAATTTACTACCCAAGACACAAATTTCAAATGATTCCATAATGATTAATAAGATCCTGTAATCAATGATCCTGTAAGTGATGTTTTTTCCTTTTGTGTATATTGTCATGAAGAAAATGCTATTTAAAAAAATAATTATGATTAGTTTAAAAGGTGAAATGATCATACAATAAATTGGGTACATGGCTGCGCAAGGTACCGAGTTGTATTTTTATAAAACGATCAGTCATCGAATGCGCTATTTGTTAAGTATTTTTTAATATATATTTAATAATTTATCGAGTCTTGATAGATCGAGCTAGAATTCTCGTTTGAGTTCAGGTCATTATTGAGTCTATCAGTGATATTTCATTTTTATGAATACTTGCGCATGTACCAGAAAGTATTCATCTCGTCAAAAAAGGGGGTGGAAAAATAAAAGCATAAGTTTTTGACAATTTGCAATAGGCTGTACGCTGTTTAATCGCGGAACTAGGAAGCTTAGTATAGCTCATTTTTCTTCGTATTTCAACGCTTAGTGTCCCCTAAGTATAAACGCTGAAAAGTGCAAGTGTCGGGATCCTGAAACGAAAAGTAGTTATTTCGTTAACAAGGTAACATGGTCAACCTGTTCCCTGGCCACCACGCTCTCCTGATTTAAACAGCATGGATTTCTTTCTTTGGGGTGCACTGAAAGTTGCTGTGTTCGCAACACCTGTGGATTCCAAAAAGGATCTGGCTGCAATAATCGTTTCTGCTGCTGCGGATATCCAACAAAATCCAGGTGTATTTGAACCAGTTCACCAATCAATGGTCCGGCGGTATAACGCATGCATTGCTAGCAATGGTGGAAACTTTAAACAGCTTTTGTGGCATTTTCACATATTATCTACCACTAATAATTTTGACCAATAAATATTTAAGATGATCTCAATCTTGTGTTTTTCCGCTTCTTGTACCTGTCCTACTATTTTCGCACGTCGTTTCTGACCATGGGTTGCTATGCAAATCTGAATCCTTGTGATTTTCCCTACCTCTCCTTAAAGTTTGACCGTATAATCCTGGCCCACCCTGTGTAAGGAATCTACCTACTTTCATTTTTTTTAAATGAGAGTTGAGTGAAAAGAGATTTCATAGAAAAGAGCTCTAATGTTCATAAACGGACGCACTTTAAAAACATTTTATGACTGCTTGATTCTAAATTTATACTTTAACGTCAAAAACAACAATATTTCAAACATTTCATTAAAAGTATTTCTTATAAATAAAGATTTTCATTAGGATTATCAGGAATGGAATAAAACATGCAGGATGTAATATTAGAAACGATAATGAAACCCAATTTGATTTCACTTCAACAATATGGGATATTATTGTAAAATATGATTAAAATATTTATAAAAGATAAATTAAAATTAGAAAAAAAAATTCTATGGAAGAAAAAATTGCATTTTTGAATTTTATGATGATATAACAATTATTTTTGTGATGAAATATTTTGGAAATAATAGAGGAAAAATGAGAACATTTCGTCCAATTATTCATTAATTGAAACTTTTATTAAAACTTATTTTCAAAAAACTCCCAGATGAACGTTTTCCATACCCGCTAAGTATGGTAATTTTAGGTCTAACTTATCTCGACAATCGATAGTATTGTTACAATAAAAATTATTGACTGTGAACTGAAACTGACGATAGTTTTGCATTTATCGATGGTTTTAAAACTATAGACTTTAGCGCCTATATTTATTATTGCTGAATAGAAAATTATCTATACTATCCTGTGATTTGATATAATCAATTTTTTAATTGATATTTTGTTGAACTTTCGAGTGCATTATAGATATTTGAATTATCGATGTTTCATAAATACAATCATGGTCATGGATGCTCAAGTATGATCCTGTTTTTACTACTATTACAATAGGAAACATTTTAATGCCTAGCTATAATCATTTTTAAGCTAATAAGGACGAGAAAAATTTTCAATCTGTATTGCATCTTCTTTCTTTGCATATTAACTTTCTCAATACTGCAGCTGCTATAATTATCATTCAAGTAAAATACTGCGAGACCCGAAACGGAGAATATTTCTACGAAATTTCTTTCGGTGTTCGTTAAATGTGATTGATTGATTACCCGTAAAGAGTTCTTCATTCATTTTGATTTCTCATTTTCTCATTTTGCATTCTAATCTTACATTCACAATTCTCTTTTATTTATCAATCCATGCGAACCATAGCGATTTTCAATCACCAATCCATAGCGATTTTGGAAGGATATGATCACAGAATCTCTTCTATCTTTAGAATATGTAAAAGGGATCCAAACTTCAGCAATTTTTTGAAGTTAATATGTATGTTGGCTAGTATGAATATTAATTAAAATTGCATGATTTAAAAGAAACAGGGGAAATAATAATGCAACCAAATAATTTTGGTCAAAGGTTTTTTTTCCACAAGATTTTTTAATAATAATTTTTACCCTCTTTTGAACTCAGACAAGGCTCTCATTTTAGTTTCACCCTAAACGAAATTAAGCAGACAGCGATGTACAACACACTCGCACATATTCATTAGACTGTAAGCAACAATGTAGCACAAAATTATGTGAGTTAACATATTTAATTCATACCTATACTAACAGATATGGAAATCACTGTTTTTTGCTAGGCCTTTTCATTATTTTGGACAACCTGTATATGAGTGTAAGTTAAAATTATTAACAATTAAACTATTTTCATTTTAATACACTTATATTAATTTAAAAAAAAATAATGAATGAATGCTGTAAATGAGGAATGAATGCTGTAAAATTTTAAAACATCCCGTTTTTCCATGATAAAAAACCCCTCTTAACATCACACCTACAACACCTTAAACACCAAAAGTTATTAAATATTGAGTAATTTTCATTTTAATACATTTATATTAATTTTTTTAAAAAAATAATGAATGAATGCTGTAAATGAGGAATGAATGCTGTAAAATTTTAAAACATCCCGTTTTTCCATGATAAAAACACCTCTTAACATCACACCTACAACACCTTAAACACCAAAAGTTATTAAATATTGAGTAATTTTCATTTTAATACACTTATATTAATTTTTTTTAATAAATGTTGTATAACTAAAAAAATCGCGTTTTTCCATGATAAAAACACCTCTTAAAATAAATAAGAATTGGTTTAATAGAACGTATAATGATTACAAATATTGTTATATAAGATTTTAAGTGATTGCAAGGAACATACTTTGTTGAATGCTTTCGGGCTTTTAAACCTATTTAAAATTCAAAAATAGATTTTCCGAAGATCAATATGTTTCCAGTTCCACTAAAAATTTTTAATCGAAATGATCTATCGTTTCACGGAACACACTTTAGAAAGTTCTACATTCACTTCCTATTATATCATCTTTTGAGATGTTAATGAAGGAAAAAAGCCTAAGGAATCATGTAAGTGATTAAACGGAGATTTGAAACTTTAGGTTTCATTCACTTGAAAGATTGTGATAATGAGAAATGTGAAAGGGAAAACCGTAAATGTTTTCCCTTTTTTTCTTAATCAGAATCCCTGCCCTTTTAGAAAACTTTGAAAGTTCATCATCTAAAATAAACTTTCATTTATAACAGTGAAAATGAGACGCAATCTCTGATAAAAGCAATTAAAAACTTCCATCATATTTCCTTCGCCTATTACGAATATTATTTTGAGAAGCATTCATATCATATAATACGATTAAACAAACTCAAATACTTCTAATCGATGCTGTGATATAAAAATAAAATGCTTGATTATGTGGAAATTTAAACCATTAAAAATAAAATCTGATTTCGCATTTATGAAAGTTTGTTTTCTCAATTGAACATTTCCTTACTTGGTAAAAGGACATTTCTGACTTCATCCTTTTGGCTGTCTAATTAAGAATGTCAAACCAAAATTTTCTAGAAGATCAGAAATTAAAATGAAACAAATCAGTTTGTAAATATTTGACTATCATTTTCAAAAACTATTGTAAAAGTTCACAAGTTTAATATCTATATTCTATTTATTAAGAGAGTAATTTGTTTGAAATATCTTCAATAATGTAATTACTCACGTATTGTGAATTATGTACTTTTTTCATTAAATATACAAATTCATGAGATGCACCTTGATGATGCAAAGAAGTAGTTTAATTTTAAAATAAATGCAAATATATGTTTTGAAATATGTTTTAATGCTATAGCTAAATTATCAAGACTATCAAGCTAATATTATTATTTGATTCATTTCATAACTCTTTTGAAATGCATTAGAAATTTAGTATTGAAGCAAAGCTGAACAAAATTTTGTTTAAATTGCGTTATATGTAAGATAAATCTGAGAGTAGTATATATACTATGAGTAACCAATCTAAAGTAAGAAAAAGTTTGAAAACGAAACTAAAATGAAAACGAAACAAAACAGTTTCGAAATCGCAACTAAAATTTATTACCTATTTAAACTAAAACCAAAAAGAAACTTCATAGTATTTAGAGAGCGCAATTGCAGCTACTTCTAAAACACAGATGAATTGATACAAAAGTATTAGAATCAAGTTAATAGGAAAAACAAAAATCAAATAAAAATTAAACCAAAAAAATTATTAAAAAAATATTAAAAAAAGAATTCGGCCTGAAGACTTTTTCAAGGGTCACCCTCAGGCAGGGATTCAAATAAAGGGATTTTTTCTGTGAGGACATACAGACATTGTCTAATAATGATTCCTCGTGACCCGAAAATCCCCTGAAATTATGCTCAAGAGATATACCATTTCAACAGAAAGGAAATACAAAATAACAAATTAGAAAAAAAACAACCACAACAAAGTAAAAATACAATAGATGAGCTGGGTGCCTACCTCTGTTTACATATCAATTTTTTAATTAAACAAGGTATGGTTTGGGATTAATCCTTTGGCTTTAATAAAAATAGAACTTTACTTGCATATTGGATCACTCAATAGATGGCGCTGGGTGCCTACCTCTGTTTACATAATTTACCGTTAACTTTTTTAAAAACAGGAAATCACAATCGATTGTTTAAAGTTTCCTTGACTGTTGGATGGTATGTTCTGGCCTTTTCGTTTTTAATTTTAATGCTGTTTTTGTTATTTTTGTTATTGTATTTTTACTTTGTTGTGGTTGTTTTTTTTCTAATTTGTTATTTTGTATTTCCTTTCTGTTAAAATGGTATATCTCTTGAGCATAATTTCAGGGGATTTTCGGGTCACGAGGAATCATTATTAGACAATGTCTGTATGTCCTCACAGAAAAAATCCCTTTATTTGAATCCCTGCCTGAGGGTGACCCTTGAAAAAGTCTTCAGGCCGGATTCTTTTTTTAATATTTTTTTAATAATTTTTTTGGTTTAATTTTTATTTGATTTTTGTTTTTCCTATTAACTTGATTCTAATACTTTTATATATACTATGAGTATATATTGAGAGTACTATATCGACAACATTTTGATATTTTCAATAAATTGCAGTTCTATAAAACTTTCCAAGAATAATATTGTCAGTGTAGAATAATTCTAATTTTTCTTCATTAAAGTAGGATTTAAATAAGAATTAATTTTATATAAAAGCCCAGTTGTCGCTCTTAATCTCTTTCATTAACAAAAAAAAATTATCAGTCACACGTTACCAGAACAGAAAAGAAGGGAGGTAATAATGTTGGTATTTTTAATAAATTCCAGTTCTATAAGACATTCCAAGAATAATTATGTCAATATAGCATAATTCTAATTTTTTGCTTACTAAAGTAGGATTTCAATAATAATTAATTTTATACAAAGGCTCAGTTGCCATTCATAATTTTTTTCTCATTAATTGAAAAATTACCAATCACACATTACCAGATGGGAAAAGAAGGGAAGTAATATTATCTAAATATTAATTAGCAAAGGCAGAGAATGAATCTTCAAATGTAGTGAAATCTTAACTTTCTGCTTTTGCTATCGCGTCAGACCTTACCTGGCTGGAGCAGCATATATACTGATATCTAAAACATAGATTACATATATAGATTATGTAGTATATCAAATAATTATTTGCTCATTGCAAAGACATTTTCTACATGCAAACTCAGTTCTATTATAGATTCAATAATGCAATAACATAATAGAAATGATTAAATGATTCTCAAATATTCATATGAGGTTAAAAACGCTCTGAGTGTGATATTGGACATTTTCAAATTGATCTAGATGATAAATAATGTAACCACTCAATATAGCTTCTTGAGACCCTCAAATAAAAATGGATGTGATTATTTTTGTTTATTATTGGCAAGAAAAAAATTCTTTTAAGCACGAATATTTTGAGTTTTAGAAGGTCTTAGATGGGACTAACACGGTATAAAATGTATTGAACGTGCCTCCTGTGTGATGAGAACAGCCTTATAGAGAAACTTCATTGAGTACGATTTTTTTAAACTGATATACAAATTTGGTAATTTAAAATTCTTTCGTTTTATTTTTCTTTCATTTTGGTACTTTTTATATATTTTCTTTTTGTTTTGTACTTTATGCCGTTTGTATGTTTCTACATGTCTTATGTATTTACATTTCGTAGTTGTATTTCATCTGTATACGTCTTCACCTAAAAAAAATCAATTTCGTGTATCTAAATGGAAAAAGACCATACGATTCCAGAAAAAGGAAAATAAAAAGGTATACTTCAGCAACATTTGATTGGATTGTTTTTTTCTTTTGCCATCAATCATTACACAACAAATTTAAATGTAGTTCTAAATACACCTTACAGAGTTTTACTCTCATACATTTTGAATTATGACATGTCTGGCTGTTCAGTTTCTTTATTTGGAGATGAGAAACTGAACTATCTCGACTCAATGAAAAAACTTTTTAGAAAAAAGAATAAAAGCTGTCTTTGGATTATTTGATAGAAATTCTTCTGAAGTAGATATCTTGAGATTTCTCGGTGTCATTCATTTTAGAATTCATAAAAACGATCCAAAGATTTTTTAAATTCAAGGCACATTTTTAAAATGAGTGAGGTTTTTTTCCAAGCATTCTCTGTTGTTATTTCCAGAACTATCATAAAAAGAATAAAAATAAAATGCCAATCTTTGCAGCAGCAGTTCTTATATTTTTGATTTGAATGGCTTTTAAATAGATAAATTCTGAATTCCAAAAGTTGAAGACGAGTTATCCGTTCCTTTAAGCAATAAGCTGATTTACTAATAAATTTTGATTAATCTAAATTGTTTTCCACAATTCATATATCATTATGAAAAGATCTCAAAAAAATTAAATGCATAGTTAATCCACAAATTGCTTGTTCTGTGGAAATATAAATTCTTCATGAAACGAATTATATCTAATAACTTATTGATAATTTTTCTTCCATCATAACATTTTCTTTTTGAATTTTATTTGAACTTGGAGTTGAAGTTTATATCTGAATGTTACTGTATGAACAAGAAACGAATTTCGGCATTTCTAAAGCAATAAAATGTAAAATGAATTAAAATGTTATTTGCTTGATTACTATTCTGGTCTTTTTTTCCAATTAAAAAGTAAGTGTAATGTTTTAAATTTTGCCACACATATTTAGAGAAAAATGTTAGTAAATTTTTGACTTTTTTCATCGGACTGAGTTTTTGTTTTACTTATTCCTTTCATAATTATGATTTACGGCAATTAAAAATTATGAGGTCCTTTTCTGATTTACCCAAGTGCAGCTTCAAGAGAAAATATTAATCTACAAACCAGCTTCAAATACACAAATGTCAATATTAAAGATTTATGATTACAAAAAATATATTATCATAGAAAAAAATATCACATGTTTTTAAAAATGAAAAATTATTTAAAAATTTAAGCAAACAAATGTATAAACATGCTAAATAAATACACTTTTTAGAGTGAAAGTGCAAACTGAATGAAGAAACCATAAAAATAATGAAATGCGGCTGGTTATCAGATAAGTTTCTTATCTTGTGCCAGTTTATTTCAAATTTTTAAAACCTTAAAAAAAAAGAATGCCTAAGCTCTAAAAGGAGAATGTTTGAGAATGAGAGAAGATTTCAATTAAATTTCATTAAAAATCTTGTTGACTGAAATTGGGTTTATCAATTTACTTTTTAAAAATAATTCTCAAATTGGAAATCATTTGAAACTTAATTCAACCATTGTTATTTCTATTACTACTATGATACGAAAGATTATTTTTTCTCATTTACCCTGTAAAATATCTATGTTATTCAATATCATTTATTAAATTACTTATAAAATAATTAGCAAAAAATGGAATAAATATAAGGAAGAATATCACATCGATTTTTTTTCATTCAATTATTTTTCTGGAAAGTAAAGAGAAATTCGATGGGAATCTGATATAAATTTGATTAAAACAACATTAGACATTTTTTTTCAAGAAATTATTATAAAATGAAAGATTTTTTTTCTGTATAATTCATATTTTTCCTCCTCTTCTAATGTAAAATCGAAAATATTAAATGTCATTTTCTTAGGATTTTGAAAATGACTTTAATAATTATTTTATCGATTTCAAATATTTCTGAAAATTATTAACACATGGAACTAAAAATATGAAAAAAATAAATTTAAAAACGTCTGGAAAAGTTAAATGATATTGGGTTTTAATAATTATTTAACAAATAAATAAGGATTTAAAAAAATATTTAACCATTGTTCAAGAATACATATAAATTATATTGCCAATAAAAAATTATAATTAACTACAAAAATATGATTACCAAAATTAAGATTAAAAAACTTACTTCTTTTATATTTGCAGTAAGAAAAGAGTGCAAGTAAAATGCATTATTAAGCATAATGTCACTTTTTATGCAAAGAAAGGGCAAAAAAGAAAAAAGACAGATACAGTTTTTAGACAAAGAATTCTTAAATTTTGCGTTCATAAGCGTTCTTTTGTTTAATAGCATTAATTTAATTAAAAAATCTTGATGATATCCAGTCATGCAAACTTTAAAAAGTTCTTTTTATTTCTCAATCTGTAAACTTCTAAAGCCTTCTCTTAAATATATATTTTGAATCTACATAAAGCAGAAAAAAATAAAGACTATTATTTCATCTCTTTTACAATGAAGTGGTGGAAACTGGTGTTTTCCACACTGGAATGAATAGGAACTTATCTGTTCAAAAATAAAGTTTTATGTAACAGCTTTTTTTTTTCAGACTTTACAATATCTCGTACTGTAATAATATATAACAGATTTTCCAAACTTTACATTTATCTTGTATAATTTTCGAACTCGAAATTTTTTCATTTTCTAAAATGCGCTACATAATTTGTAATATGTTGGAATATATATAATATTTTAGAATACATTTTCTTTTGCAGTGTTTCACATTTTTTAATGACTTTGAAATGTAATTTATTATGCTGTCATGAAATTGAAAGAGATGGCAAAATATAAAAATTGAACAAAGAAGTACTTACCTTTCTAGAATTAAATTTCCTTTCAGAAACCTACTTTTAAAAGTATATCGCATGAATAATTATATACAATTGAAAGGCTTTTACCATTTTTGAAATTCACACAGTACGGCAAATTCATGTTTTTCAAAACTTTATTCATTTTAAAGAATAATTTAATATTGTAAGGACATGTCACTTCATCGAAATTTTAACTTTCACATTTTAGAAACATGTGCGTATAATCAAGAGTTTTTCTTGTAGTTTTTTTTTTTTTATAACAGCCAATTCCTTAGAAAAAAATAATTTTAAAAAAACTTTCCTTTTCCGAAAAGTTTCGTCATACGTTCTTTAGAATACCTTGTTTCAAATTATATCATTTTTTGCAGTTCTACTCAAAAGGTTTAAACCATAAATATATATATTAATTGAACAAATGTAGATATAAGTGAATAAAAGAGCAGCCTGACAAAAATAAACAATTAATTACCGAACTAATTCAATGCTTAAATGCATTTTCGTATTAGTGAATTTGACAATATTTCATTGAAATGAAAATCATATTGAAAAAAGAGTGGAAAATACATCAGTTTCTGTTTTCTCTTTCATTGTGTGATTTTTCGTGCTTCTTTTGAATAAACGCTATTTTAGTGCTTCTTTTGAATAAACGCTAAAATCACTCGCTTAATTTTAATTATATTAATGCCGCTATTGAAACAACTGGACTGATTTTGCGTGTGACCTCGTAATTCAGATGAAGAGGGCAATTCCTCTTCAGACTTTCTTACTGGCATCGACAATCTTAGCATGCTTTAAGTCTGATTGCAGGGTTATTTCAAAGCGGACATAGGTTTCAGTTGTAGAACAGTCTGCCCGCAAGTCTGAATTTTACTGTCAGTTATATTATTATGCAATCGATCTATATAAGATCAATGGATATTAAAATTTTTCTTAAGACATTTTGATAGTTTATTTATTATTTAACTTTATTCTGTGAAATGAAAACATTTATTCTGATTATTGATGATCACATGACTGAGGTTTGATCAATCGATCATGAAATCTTTCATAAAATTAAATTAAGGAACAGAAGCGGCAGCATTTTATAATTCCAAAAATAATGAAATGATTTTTCATAAACTTTAAATTCTCATTTGGAGCTTAAAAATTGTGAATTCGATTTTATATGCCGTTGGAGAAAAATTAGACATTTCTCTGAGATTTCATAATAAAACGATTTCTAACAATTCTACTTTATTATAAATATATTGAATATATGGAAATTTGCATTCCCAAATAAACCTTCTAATGACTTTATCTCTGATGAATAATGTGAAATATTATTTCTCATTAGCCAAACTTTGCAAGCTCATCAGATTTTCTTTTAAATAACTTTCGGTTGAAAGCCTTTCCCAACTCAAATGTGCAATTAGTTCTATAATTATTTTAGCATTAAGAATTCTCTATATGCATTCTATATGCATGAATTAATAAGAATTCTCTATATTAATTCATTGAAAATTAATTTCATTCTTTTGAATTTTTATCCAATTTAGTCATTGAATAGGATATTGTTGTTTTCCAAAAGGACTCATTAAAATTTTATTTGGAAAATAGTTGCTCAGCAGAAAAATATTCATTATTTGCACTTTGACTGAAAAATGCTGTATTTTCGTAATATTCCTAAATCAATTTTCAAATAATATTTTTAGCCATGTAACTTTACATTACCTGTAATATTGTGTTGAATTTATTTAAAGTTTAATTATTTAATTAAAAAACGAAAACTTAATTGTAAACGAAAGTTTTCGCGCACGCATTGCAGCAAATGGCTCATGCTTTCAGGGGCTTAGCAGCCTAAATATTTAATCAGCATATATCGCGTATATATGCTGAAATATATATAATTTATTCACCATATATAAGTTAATAACGAATTTACGAAATTTTCTCCTCTTTTCTATTTCTTTAAAAACGTAAATAAATGTATGAAAAGAGCCAAATAACAAGTTAAAATAAATAATTTTTTTATTAATTTTATAATTCAGTTAGATAATAGTTTTTAAAGAATTCTTTTAAATTTTTTAAAAGTGCCATTTTTTTTAATTTTTTAATTTTAATAATTGCATTACTTTTCTTTTTACTATCTTTATTCTCATTAGAATAAAATATTTTATAACTTGGACCAAAGAAGTTAATACTGCCTATATCAGTTAAAAGTGCAATATTTCCTAATTTACAGAGAAGTTCATCTAAGTTAATGAATAATTTTTTTTTCGATTATCTGATTTCTCATTTTTTAAATTAGATAAGTTGGTTTTATTTTTTAATTTTAATGAAAACAAATTTATACATAATGGTACGAATTTGTATTATTGCTTCCCAGCTTAGTAAGTCTTCTGTTAAGGAAAATAGTTTTGCAGATACCTCATATGGATGCCAAATCTAGGACCACTAGCCTTGGTGACAAACATGGGAACTTGATGACGAATTTAACGACATTGGTTAGAATATTCGAAAAAAGAAGAAACAACAAGAATCTTGGCGATATATCCATTAGAACTCCATTTGTGTCGTTTATCTAGAAGCTTCTATACCTTACTCGGAAACTATAAAGAAAGAGAGAGAGAGAGAGCTCAGTCAGTTAAGAGTAACAGCTTAATTACGCGAGATTTCTCTCTTGCGAGTTCTCTCTGAGCTCTTTAAACCAGTCTTTGAATGCGGTTGTTAACTATCACTTGCTGTTTGTATCTTCCTGATTAGTCCAAGTGATGTTATTGTCTACGTTTCTTATTTAGAGAAAAATTTGAATATTTTTATACTATTATATATAAAATAGATATCTAAGTGAATAGACAATCCAAAAAAATTACTGTCACTTTATTCCTTTATATTATTAAAACGGAAAAACTCTTTTTAAGGTGAAATAATAAAGATAAAAGGAAATAAAACAAAATATCATATTAACCTATTATTTAAAATGAAACAATATATAAACTTTCTCAAAAATAAAGCAATTTTTTTTTTTAAATGTAGGGTACTAAACATTAGAATTCAAGTCAAGTAAATAATATAGAGTAACTATATTAGTATAATAAAAAGCAATTAATGTTTTTTTCAAATCCCTTTCGTCGTATTTTAATGTAACAATAAATAATAATAATTAAACAATTAATTTGTTTTTAGATTTTATCATCGATAATATTTTTTAGGAGGGATCTGAAAATAACAACCCCTTAACAAGTTGTGCATTGAATTTCGAAATTCCTTGTGAAGCAAAGTTAATATAGTAATTAGTCAAAACGTAATGTTCAAACTTCAATGCTCAGCATTTTCTTTAAAGCTGTATATTTAAAAACTACTTATTCATTCACTAAATGTATTAATTTTAATTTTAATCCAATAACTAATGCATATTGTTTTCGATACTTTGAGACAGCAGTTAACATTTTTTCAATCCTAATTTCTTGCAGCAAATAACGTTAATTTTCTCATTTACTCTGAACAAATCTAAATTGAATATTTTGATTGAATTGAACAAATTAAATTGTTTTATTCAATTGAACAAATTTTAATGAATAAAATAAGGAAAGTATTGCAAAATCATCAATAAGAATGATTCAGTTTCCTTGAAATCTATTAATATTTACTTATTAAAAGTGGAGCTTTTCAATCATTAAATATAAATTTAATTACAGAAGAGCAATGTTAAATTATACACTTCGATAATTTATTCAATGCCTTAACTTTTCTCCTAAAGGCCTACAAATCTCTATAAAATAATAAAGTATTAGATTAATTTTTTGTATTAGATTCTTTATCATAAACAAACAAACAAGAAAAAAAAAATGCTCATTCACAAAATTTTAAAATATTAATATAATGAGAACAAAGTATGTCTGTTAACTTCAAAGCCTTTTCTTTATTTTTTTAAATAATGTTTGCATGAAAAATAAATTTTTGACGCATAATATTGATTTGTTGCATTCTTTTATGTTGTTGTTCTTGTTGACTCGGTAAACACACAATTTTTTAAAAAATAAACACATACTTCTTTTAAAATTTGAACGTTGCGACATAATTTTCCTTATTTCGGAAAAACATATTTTTAATAACAAATTAGAAGATAAGATACTATGTAGAAGTGAAGTATGGTTCTAAAGTGCTTATTTTTTTACACTACTCCGAAACTCACATTTAACAACAAATAGGCAATTATACTAGAAGTAAAATATAGCTATAAATATTTATTGGTATTATCATTTAACAAAATGTATTTATCTTAAATTTTAGAGCAATAGAAATGATTTTGAAACGATGACAAATTCATGGATGTTCTTCTGAAGCGATTTTAATAATATGCGAATGAAAAATTCATGAAACCGAAGAATTTTCTTTCTCGTTAATGATATGACATTAATTAAATAATGTCCTATTTCAATTTTTTTTTGCCATTTGTGATAATGGATAAATTACCAAGAACTTCTTGGCTTCATATATTTAACTTTATATTTACATTATTGATTTTAGTTCCTGAGAAATAGGATGTAAGGGGAATGAATTCGTGTTTATATGGCACCAGTCAAATTTAATTTTGTCGTCATTTCTCATCTTTTAGAGAAAAAAAAAGATGTTGTTATCTACCGTGTATCAGAATGAAGTTTCATGCAAGTTGGCAGAGTTATTTGCTTTTGTCATATTTCTATGAAGGCCGTTTTTGAAATTAACAATATGAATAGGCATTTCGATATGGAATCAGGCGCGAATAGATTTTTAAAAACTTTGCCTCTTATCATTACATTTGATATACATTTTAATGATTAATTTTTGGAAACAAGATTCCTTTAGTTATTTGCAGAAACTGATGTAGAGCATAATTCACAAAAATACGAACAAATGTGTTTCAAAAGTTAAGTCATGTTTTTATTATCTTTTTAAAACGTGTTTACCTCTTTTTTCTCTATAGATAATTCATTCCCTAGTTGCCTTTGATGACCAACTTCTCCGCTGGAGATATTAGTTATATTTAATTTCTGTCAAATAGTTTGAGCATAATTTCGTGCCCATGAATACATCAAGTTGTTAGACATTACAATAATGTTATTTTAATAGTCTTACACATGTTCTGATTAATGTATACATGAACATTTATAATAAAGACCATATTCATAACATTAAAGAGCTATTGAAAATATAATTTTGCGTTTCATTTATTTTCTAAATTTTACAGCATTCCATTTCTTCATTCATCTTCTATACTGTATAAAAAAATAAACAAAATCTATTTTTAGCTTCCAACAATGGAAAGAAATAACGCGATCAATTATTTGCGAAAACTATAAAAATGATTTGCAATTCAGTGTTCAAATATGTCATCTATTTTTTAAAAAATTAGGAACATATTTCTTTTTTAATAGTTTCCAAAATTCAGGAACAATTTACAAGACTATTAATTTGGTATCTTTGCAAAACATTTTTTTTCCAATTTTGAAGCAATACAAGATTCATTTTTATGTAATTATATGTCCAGAAATTATTGTGGAACGACACTAAAATTAAAATTAATTTTTAAATAATTAAAATTTCAAAAAAAAAATCCTATATTTCAATATATGTCAGTTTTGTAGTTCTAGGTCAAACTTTCTGGCTTGTAGAGCTCCAAAACATACATGCACATTAGGGTGGAACAAAAAAATCCATTTTTAATTTTAAATTTGAAATAGTGTGGAAAAGTTGCCTTTTGGAGTAGATAAAATAAATTATAAATATGAAACATTTTGGAGTATGTTTTGAGGTGCCGCAAATACATTGAAATTTCAATTAATTGAAAGTTTTTCGACATTTTAAAATTTTTATACGAAACAATCAACTTTAGATTTTTAATTTGTAATAGCTCGAAAAAGTGACTGGACCACCGCGACAGCGACAACGATTGTGGTTGAGTCCTAAGGATCATCACCGGCCACGGTACAACCCTTCCCTAGGGTAGTACATCCTGTCATCGATGGGAGAAAGTCAACTTCCCACCTCTTCCTATACCCACCAGGGCTGCAAGAACTAACCACCATACCGGAAGTTTCTCCTCCTCATTTTTTAGGTGCCCCCCCCAGTGGAAGAAATTAGTGTACATACGAAGGGATTTTTTATTTTTATTTTCTCCTTTTCAGTCTTTAATTATAATTCATTATGAAAAATTTTGAGAATACTTTTAGCAATGTCAAAATTTATTACGAAATGATAATTTAAATGAGTTAACTGATTAAATTATAATTCCCTCTTAAATATATTAAACTAATGCAATGCTACCAAGACTTACATTTCCAAACTACTGCATCAACAACTATGTAAAAACTCTTTTGTAAAATTACTTTCCTTTTAAGAAAAATAAGTTAAATAAAAGTGTATTAAAAATACAAAAATAATAATTTAGTTTTTATTACTTAAAATGCAGATATTTATAGGCAGAGTATTTTTATCCAAAAATGAAATACTCTAAAATGTGGAATTATTTTCTTTATATTTGAATGTTTATAAAATCTTCTATCCGCTTTTATGTCATTTCTCTGAATTAGATTGGAATGGCACTCAGTTTCTGAATAAAAATGCTACGGTTTCTAAGTAAAATGTTATTACAGGATAGAATAAAAGCATTGTATAAATCAGAATGGTTCTCATATCTGCAAATAAAACTCTTTTCCAAGGTCGAAAATGAGAAGAGTCAATTCAAGACCTAAAGCATTTGGCATACATCAGAACTGTTCTGAAAATAGAAATCCATATGCTCTGATGACACAATTTGTTGTGACGCATAAAATGGAATATTTTATGAGGGTATTTTATTTTCAATCTAGAAGGAGAAGAAATATATTTAATATATGCAAAGATGTGATAATATAAAAATGGATGGTGAAAATCATTTTCACTATCAAATAAATTTATTATCATGCATACATAATACATCAAATTCTTTTTGACGTTTATAATAATGAGTACGAAACATTTTATTAAAATGCTGTATAACAGTATTTCCATTGATTTGGAAAATATTAAACAACCATTTTAAAAAACAAAGACTAAATAATTTTAATTAGTATATTGATCTTCATATCTTTTAAACAAAAGTTTAATTTTAAAAATTGCTGTTCGTAAATTGAAGAGTTCAAAATGAAAATAATAAATGTTCATTAATTAAATGTTTGATGAAGAAAATCATTATTATTGGAATCATTATTATTATTAAAATTATTGGAAATGCTCTTTTAATAATTAAACTCTCATCTTTCATTCTAATAATTATAAAGGTAAAAGGTCACATTGCAGAATCTACTTCTAAAGATAACTGTAAATTTGAGATAGCTCTTCAAATATCCCTTCATTTTTTTCAATCATATTATTGCGAATACCAGCACATTTTAAATATTTTTCAAAATCATTCTTATTGTTGAATTAATTTTTAATAAACAATTCATCTTTCAACAAGATAATTGATTTTTTTTTCTTACATTATGAAATAAAGATTTGCCATTAAAAAGGGAATTTTAGATTTACGTGCCTAGGAATCTGAAAAACAACTATAATATCTTTTAAGTAACTTAAATCCTCATAACATTTATAGCTTATTATAAGAATGCTTAAATACCTTTAAACAATGTTCAGTAATTGTTCATTTAAGTATTATGTTTCTAACTACTTTAACTGTAGAATTATTATGAAATATGAAACAAATTGTACTTGGGTGGTCATGAAGCTACAGATATAACTCCGAGCTCGGAGCTCGAAGGTTTAAAAAAATAATGAATTTCTATCGGTCAATCAGTCAATACTAGTTTTTCTCTAAGAGGTAAACTTGATCTGCTCTGATTGAAATGTTAAGCAAACGTTCTTTAAATTCGAAGGGATTGGAAGAGGCAAGATTGATCATGTTCGAATAAAAATTTTGATTGAAATGTGCTTGCGTAATGAGTTTGTACCTATTTTTAAAAAAATATTGTTGGGTACATATTTTACTAATTATTTCAGTAGTATAAGTGGTTAAAATTTTCTTTTAAACGACAAGTATTTAATTCACCAACCTTATACTTATATTTTCAAACTTCCATACTGAAATTGAAGCAAAATCAGGAAGTCTGCTTTGCAAAGTAGTTTAAGATTCTGACTTAAGAAATGAAGGTATATAATATGAGATTTAAACATATTTCTGAATGTAAGAGTTTTCATATTCCTTTTTTATTTTTGCATCATCTAAAATCTACGAAAATACGATTTTTAATAGCCACGCAATGTATGTTAATGTTGAGTATGAAAGAGAATTTGTATAAAGTTTCAATTTCATTTCAAAAACAGAAATAAGAAAAGAAAATTATTCATTAAATAAATGAAACACAAATATGGACCATCATTTGTACGACAATTTTTACAGTACTATGATGCAACAATAACTTGCAAAGATTATGATTTATAGTGCAAGCATTTTAATGGACTCTAAAGGCAATTTTTCCAAAGAAATATCATTTAGTGTATTATACATACATAAGTGTATCAAAATTTTATTCCATCATTTCCTTGAAGCTATATTTCAAACATTAATTGAATTTATTATCAGGATTTCGACATCTCATATTACAATAAAAAAATATGAGTATGCTTAATTAAGAACTAAGTATTCTCCTTGCCTTCTGCATGTATGTTTTCAAACATTGATTTTCCTCATTTCTTTCCGCTCGCAGGACCAAAATATCTTTATTTTTCTTCAAGAGTTTTCAAGAAAAAAAAATGTTGAAACTTATTTTTTCTGCAATATAAACTATTCGCCTTTAAACACCATCTCTATATCTAGTATAGATTCTTAGAAAAGATTGTAATGCCAATCTTCTTGCTTTATTAGCAGGAATTGAACTTCTATATTTACATCTAATGTTAACTTACATATATTAAGTATCAAACTTATAATGAACATCTTGAAACTCTTGTGAATCGAAGCATAAATAATCTTTCAGAAAACCTTCTCAAGTGTGCAATTAAACATCGTGGTTATCTGACTAAGACTAATTTAGATGTTTGCCCTTGAAATCTATTCTGGTAACTTTTAAATCATGGGTTGGGTACTTGTTATTCCGAAAACGATGAAATTTTTGGTTCATTTTCAGTCATGTTGAAACACTAAGCAAATGAAAGAGATTTAAATTTTAAGTAACGCAAATATTTTTTGGAAAATATCTAAATGCAACTTTCATTTTTTTATATGTATCTCTCTCAGAATTAATGGAACATTGTTTTTAATGCAAATAACATGCATTGTTTATTTGGTTTTAATAAAGTAATATAGCAAATTATTAATTTAATAAATACGGTTTATATATTTATATCTATTGATATTCTATTCCAATGTTTATACTTTTATTTTCAGACTTTTACTTATATAGCTTTTAATTTTTGTCCATTTTTCATGGATTTATCTCTTATAAATTTTCTTTTCAAGGCTAACCCCTGAGAATGTTAGCCAAGATGTTGCAGAGATTATATTTAATTTGTTACTAAAACTTAGACTTAATTTGGTAATGATTAACGGTAATCTAATTATCTTAATCAAATAACAAATTTTTGCAAATTTCAGAGTAAAATTCAATCGTTTTATTCTAAATAACTAAATTATACATCTATGGATCTCATACTTCAGTCTCAAATTTACAGGAGAATTTATAAAAAGCAATTTGTAAAACTGTCGAAATTATTATTAATTCAACAAAACGCTCCTAAAATTGAAAAAAATTCTTAAAATTTAAATAATGATCCAGAAGTATTTATTAACATAAAATTAAATTTATTCATTATTTTATAGAAATTCTTGTTCCTTACATTTGATTGCTCACGAAATTAAATTTAACAGCTGCTAATAATCTAGTTTTCGATGTTTTGGTTCTTAGCGCAAATCATTTTATTTAAATTTCAAAAACTGTTTGGCGCAGTTTAGCCTAGAATGGCTCTTGCGCCCAAAAATCTCAAATTTCCACCCTGTTGCTGCAAATAAGAACAAAAATTGTGATTTGATTAAATCTGAGAAATTACGGAAACATCTGATAATATTTATATAAATATTTATATATTATATTGATTTTTTAAGACTTAGGCGAGGAATCAAACGAAACTTTCAAGCGAATAATAATTTTATCTTACTTTATCTAATATTTACCAACGTACTGTGAAGGGAATATTTAAGGGAATGTTTTAAAGTAAAAGAATGAAAGGAGTTCTTGGAAAAATGAAGCTTTTTCCAAAATGTAGAAATGTTCAATCAAACATTTCAAAGAAAGCTTTTTGAAAAAAGACAGCGAAAGTTTTTCTGTTTTCTGGTTTCTTACTTCTTATTTACTCTGCCATTTTTGGACGTATTTGGAATTTTGTCGTCAATTCTTAATGATAAATTTATATATATTTTTAATTTGCCTTTAATCTTTTTAAACACTGAAACGAATTAGATGGTAATTACGTAATGAATGAATTAAATTAATGTGAAAAACGCTAAAGTACAATTAAATAAAATTATGATTTGTAACTGTTAGTATAATATATTAATGATTATCAATGTTTAAAGTTATGTTTCATAACTCAAAAAGTTAACAATGTTTTAAACATTCAGATACAAAATAGTTTAAGCTTTCATTGGCACTATGCTTATCGTGGTAGGTTAAATGACTACTACCAATGTAGTTTTATTGTATTAATGAAGTATCGGTAAGTTTTATCTATACTTATAATAAAGCTCAATGTGTGTGTGTGTGTGTGTGTGTGTGTGTGTGTGTGTGTGTGTGTGTGTGTGTGTGTGTGTGTGTGTGTGTGTGTGTGTGTGTGTGTGTGTGTGTGTGTGTGTGTGTGTGTTGGCGCTCTACAGGCCAGACCATTCAACCTACAGCTACCAAATATGGCACGCGTAAACCTTGGATGCCGGGAATGTGCACCTGGGGGTTATTTTTTCGAATTTTTAATTAGAATTTTATTTATTTAAAAATTAAGCGAAATTTTGGCGTGTTTCTGCTATAACTTCCGAAAATATTACCGCACAAAAAAGATTTTTACATGAAGTTAAAGATCAAAAATTTATCTTTTAAATGATACCAATGTTTTAACCTTAAAATTAAATTTCTATTTTTAATGAATTTTTAAACAAATATTTTAACTATATTTTTAAACAATATCTTTTCGTACAATATAAAAATAAAATTTAAGCTGCCCGAGCACGTTTCGCATTCATGGAAAAAAATTAGCTTTTTTCAAAGTGTTGCCATCACATTGATTAAAGCTCCAATTAAAAATAAATTAAATCTTTTTGGAAATGAAATCTGCAAAAATATAATTTTCGGCACGTGTCTACAGGAAATGAAAACAAATATGAAACACTATATTTTCTAAAAAATAAATTCAAGAAAAATTATTTTATGATCTTTCACACTCTCTATATTATTAATCCAATAAATCAGTTTTATTTTAAGGCAAGTTTTAATAGGATAAGGCAAGTATGAATAGGATATCCATTCAAATCAGGGCTACACAGCTAATTTGTAAACCTTTAGTAAGACACAGATCTGCTAAAATGGTCTAAATGGAAAATGATTATATTTTATGTAACTTGATTCAATAAATGCTCTAATAACTAACGAATTTTTGATTTTACATAAAGCTTCTGCTGTGGAAATCCCGATTAACAAAATGTTCTTGAAACACTAATATTTTAAATAAAAAGAGTTAATTTCCAATCAACTAAATAAATCACTTAAACTGACTAATTTATGAAAATTTGAATATCACTATTCAATAAAAAAAGTATAATTTTAGATTTTCCATCGATCGTTTCAAAGAAAATACGCCAATCAGCGCGCAGGTTTCTCAAGATTAATTGGCCTAAGATTATGAAAATGTTGAGTTTTTCTAAATTTTTAACATTCAAAACTTCATAAATAAGTCTTAGTTGATCGTGGAAAATAGAAGAATATTTCTCAGAATATGATACCTAATTGCATTAAATTTGGACTTCATAATTTTTGAAATATATTTATTATATATTTACAAAATATTATTATTGATTTCATTTCAATCCTTTTGAAAGCAAAACTAAAAACTGAATTTTATGCTGAATCTGAGAAATTTTTGTTGAATTATTCTTTGAGATATTACGCAAATTATGAAAAATATTTTGTAGTTCACATAAGACTTAAATACCGAGAGATTATGTTTGCAATACTCATATTCGATAATAATAATAATAAATAAATAACAATAAAGATGATAAATAAAATAAAACGCTTGGTTTTATTAAAAAATATCTTTATATTAATTGCAATTTCATCATTTCCACTTTAAATTAAAGTTGAAATTTTACCGGAAATGACAACAAATTAGGAAAATATATATAGTAAATTGAATGAAACGATCTAAACAACAGAATAATTTTTGTATGAATATCAAAATTTGAAGATTAAAAATGTTTTGTTTGAGAATCTATTAAGAGACCAGTTACTTAAAATATTTCATTGAAAATTGTAGCGAGCGGTAATACTGGCGAACCGGCTGGTCGCCAAAGGCGGCTAGTATTAAATAAAAGTAGTAAGTTAGTATTTAATTAATTTGTCTTTGTATACACTTTTTAATAGATGCATTGTCTTGAGATCAAGTCAAATTTAATATCTAAAGCCATTTGGCTCCGGCTTATATTTGTAATTTAGAGACAGAATCAATCATTTAAATAGATTGAAATTTTTTTAACCAAATATTGAAACATGTCAGTTGCATATTTCAAAAATTGAATATCAATTCAAATACCTTAAAAATGTATAAAAGGGTCAATTTTTCTTAGTGTTAAGCTTAAAATTGTTGTTAAGCTTACATTTGTTGATATTATAACTGTTATTTTAAAATGTGTTAACTTATTTATAATGATAAGAAGACTGCTTTATTTTATTCAATGATATTTCTTAAAATATGTTTAATTCCTTGATGAAATATAGTTTGAGATATTTTCTATTCAAGTAGAATTTAATTAGTTGGTATTTCGACGGTATTGAATAAAAAGTAATAATTAACATAAATGCGAATTCTCTCTGAATTCATAATTGTTATATATATATATATATATATATATATATATATATATATATATATATATATATATATATATATATATATATCATGTTATATAAGGCTAGTGATCATTTGTTTCGCCCCTTCCTTACTTCTGCTTTTGTTCCGCGCTGTTGTGGACGTGTTCTGTCCGCGCCTGCTTGTAAATAAATTGAATTCCCGGGATGGATCAAAATGAATTTAAAAATGTAAAATGTCTCTTCTTCTTCTTCTCGTCTTCGAACCGGACACTTTTGAAAATCGTTATGTTTTCTAACTTTATATGTTCATAGAAAATGTTAAATTCACAAAATGTAAGCTCTTGCATATCATTTTAACGAGAATTTAATGCTGCTTTCAATACAAAAAGCAAAATTCAAATATTTGCAATACAAAAAAAGTTATTCTTACTTTAATCTGAATAACAAACAAAGTGATGAAGTGGATTGCAATTTCTAACTTTCCTGGCAAATCACTGTTCTTGTTCTGGGAACCAATCAAATGTTATTAACTGATAGAAGAAGCTGACATCATGTTTAAAGTTGAAACAAGTCATTATTATGCTTCTTCTGTAGAAATTAATTAAGAATTAATTCTTAAGTAATTAAATTACAAGTTAGAAGTTTTGTTAAACTTCTTAATATACAGTTGGAATTTTTGTAAATATTTCTAATATTTAGTCAAGAAACAGTGACATCAAATAAAATAATATATTGGACTCCTAGAAAGAGAATTAAGATTATTGTGATACATGAATGTGTTTTTTCTATGCAGAAATTGCAAGACAGGTGGATGGTTCAGCGACTACATCTGGAATCAGAAAATTTTATTTACGATATCAGTGACTCGTAAGGAGACAAATTCAATAAAAAACAAAGTTGAAAATAGCTGAAAAAAGTGCACCACATCTATTGATGACAGAAAATTAAAAAGACTATGTCTCCAAGATAGAAGAATGTCATCAGCGGCCATCAGAAATCAATTGAACGATGCTGCCATTTATGTCAGTTCAATATGTCATCTAAATTTAAAGTGATTAATCTATAAAAAGATCTATAAAATTAATCTATAAAAAGATTACAGTGGACAAAGGAACGCCTTAATTAGATAGTGATCAGTGATTACAAATTATTCGGAGTGATGAAACAAACATATAGTTATTCGGTATTGAAGTGAAAGTAGAAAAGATATAGAATAGGCGAAGTACTACATCCTGACTGCATTCAAGCAACTATGAAGAATTCAATTAGTGTTATGATTTGGTCATACATGTCAGCAGATGGTATTGGTCTCCTTCATGCTATCGATGGAACATTAAATGCAAGAAAATATATTGACACTATTCTCGAGTCAAAATTTACACCTCCCATCAATGATCTATCTCCCATCACTTATTTTTCAGCAGGATTCAGCTCCTTGTTACACAGCAAAAATATCGAAAGAGTGCTTTAGTATAAAGAACATTGAATCGTTATCATGCCCAGAAAACAGTCCTGACTTCAAAATTATTGAGAACTTAGGGCACTATTTGAAAACTCTTGTACATATGAAGCGTTCGTCAAATGAAAGAGAATTAATTGAGGCTATAATTGTTTCCTGGCATCCTGTAATAACAAAGGAAGAGCTCAAAACTCTAGTCATCTCAGTGAAACATCAAATTGAAGCTGTAATAAAAATTAAGGCTACCCTACTAAGTGTTGATAACTCACTTCAGTCATCAGCATCTAATGTATATCGATAATTATTACCATCCAACCAACGTATTAAAAATGTTTGAATTTTGCTTTTTTTATTGAAATCAGCATTATGTCGTATGTACGTAAAAGAGTTTGAATATCATTTATTCAAACTATTAGCTTGTGAAACGTTACATTTTCTATATGCATACAAAATTAGAAAACATAAAAATTTCCGAAAGTGTCCACAATTTTAGCTAACACTGTATATATAAAGTCCCGAACGATGTTAAGTAAGTGGAAATCTCAAAAATATAGAGCTCAGAAAATTATTGGTAACTATAAAAAATAACAAATGATGTTTCAACTATGAATATTTTTAAAGTGAAAGCACATTCTTACATTTTTTTCATGTAGGTAACATGCCGATTTGATGATCCAAGAGATCGTAAATTACTGAAAACGAAAAAATACTTTAGAAACCCCAAAAAAATATTGAAACTTGAAGAAAAATAAAAGTTTGAAAATGTAAGGAATTTTATATTCTTTAATTTTATATAAGTATGTAGTATGAAAACTGAGGAGGTTTTAAGATATTCAAGAAAAACTAAAATGGGCACCAGAAAAACATCGCTGCAACATCCGTACCGATGTTTGCAGAGGGTGTTGTCCAATTCGAAAAATAAATTCAGAGAGGGGAAAGTAGGCATTAAGGAGATTAAAAAATAAGAGAAAATATAGGGTCGCAGGTAACGTTTGTTCAGAATGACCCTATGAATGCGAGGATGAGGAACAAGGTCATCGTGAAGAAGTATGTAAATTGTTCATGAATTTGAGGCAAAAGAAATTTTTTATAGTTTTATTAATTTTTATATTGCATATATCTAGTATAAAATATCTTTCCCAATCTATCTATCTCAAATAATATCCTATGCCCAAATATCTCAAACTTTTGTATATCTAGAATTTCCTTCCTTTAAAGAGCAGGAACTGTTCAAGAAAGTTCAAATACCTTTAACAAATCTAAGGTATTTGAAAAAACAAATAAAAAACGAATAAAAATAGAGAAAAAGTGCAGGCGTAAAAGTAGTTTATGATTTAAAAAAATTCTGTATATTGAAGTAGTTCCTCTCGACCGAAAAATATGTTTTTATATGCATAACGACCGTATAGTAAAGAAAATGAAATAGCGTGGGCAAAATTCAAATTTTGGAAAGAATTTGTTCGACATATGTGAACTACAAATTGTATATTTTAAGCAAATAGCTTACAATTTCCTGAACTTCAACAATCGTATTTTCTTACAATCGCATAGATTAATTTCGAATAAGAATTTTAAATATTTGTTCTGCTATTTGAAGAAAATTTCAAATGGTATATTTATTTAAATGGAATGATTTCAAAAATAATAAGCTTGTTACATTTCCATCAAAACCTATGCAAAATTTGCATATAATACTTCATATGCAAATGTAGTTCTGTCATAATCAAGATTCATGTAAATAATTTTTCTTGGCCATTTATTTATCTGCCATTTTACAAAAAAAAAAAAAAATCATTATTTTTGTTTTTTAAAAAGCTGTTTTTATTTTAAAAAATTAATCAATGTTTAAAATTAAAATAAATTCTCTATTTGAAGTCATTTGAAAACTCTTAATTTAATAGTTAACGCTTAGTTCGAGAAAAAAAAATTCTATCAATGACATAAAAAACGTTTAATTATAATATATTATTCATAGTTTATTATTTGATGATGATGTCGTGTCCGCGTTACCACGGAAAGAGGGTGCAGTAGCTTCTGTGGGTAAAGACCCCTGAGCACCCGAGGGCAGAAGTCTGACTTCTAGCTCATATGAACATGACACTCACACACTCTCTTGCACAATCCCTTTTTACAGGGGGGCACATTCACACACCTCACAGATGGAACACAAATGAAGAACAACCATGTCCGAACCAGGATTCAAACCCGGGACGCCCAGCTCACGGGGAAGATGCGCTACCCCTATGCCAGGACGCCGGCTTATGATTTGATCACATCAACAATGCAAATTTGTAACATATCCTTTGCTATAAATTTCACTTCCAAAAACAAGGTTTCAATGACCTAATAGAATAAATACTTTTTCTGTATAGAAACATTGCCATTTGAAATTGGGATACTCTTGTATGTTTATTGATCTAATATATATGGAAACTACCAAAATTGTCTAATGCATTGAATTATATTAGAATGCCATTCTCTAGTTTTATGCATTATGATCGTTAAAAAATTATATTCGTCCAGGATAGTTCTCATACTCTTTCAAAATTTGATGGAAATAGGCCGTTTTATAAATGCGCAACTGAACATTTTTTGGAATTCATTCTGATTTCTGCTTATCAAAGCCTTCACTAACATTTTCCAATTCCTTGGACATTTTTATTTGTAGGTTGCAATTCTTTTAATGTTTTAGTTTTGAATAATTATATTGTTATAAATGTTTCAAAAATGTACCGCTTTATTACTAATTTTAAAATTTTATTTATGCAAGAAGAATAGTTTTAAATTTTTTTTTTCATTTGATTCAATAGGACTTTGGTATGTATTGTAAATAAAATCATCGGTACGACAAAAGCTTTCACCTCAAAAATTAAGTTTTCTAATTTTGAACAAGCATTTACAAGTTATCTAGAAAAATTAATTTCACATCAGCAAAAAAAAAAAAAAAAAAAAAAAAAAAAACTTTACTACAACTGACATCAAAAAATAATATAACTCATCTCATCTGCCTTGAATAAGGTCTTTATTTTGTTATGCCTGAAGTAAATTCAAATGCCGAATTGCTGGTTTCTGCAATAAATAAAAATAAAAAATATAATAAAAGCTGCGCTCGTTTCTGACTGAGTTGCAAGCTCTTTAGCGATGTCCCATGCTAGTTATTAAATAGCCCAAAAATGTTTGCAATAATGCTTAAGTAGGATGCTAAATGTAAACTGAAATGCTGTAAACCAACGTTCTATTATGTCCTACGCATGTGCATTTAAATTTGAATAGTTTACAAACCTCTCTATGTCTTGGAATAGTTCGCCTCATGGATAAAATGTTAAGAAAACGCTTCACCTGCAGTATAATCAATTATTGGGTGGATCAGCACTGACTTTCATCGATTAAAACATTGCTTAAGGAATATCCATCGTTATTTATTTAAAAGAAGTTATCGCCAAATGTAAATCTATACAACTTAACCATATGATAATTAAGAGCCTCATATCTGCGTATTTCATCATTCATAACTGCATTGGTAAAAATATATAAGTAAAAATGACCATTCAAAATTATGTCTGTCCGTACAATAACAAACAACTTCTGCCTTTATTCAGTTTGTATGCATATTTTTCTTTACATCCGGATTCAAATAATTAGACTCCTTAATAAAGAATTTTCTACTCCTCGCCGACTAATATCAGCAATAATTCAACTATATGCATTTCGCGCCCATTTTTCTCTGTATCTAGATTAAAATAATTGGATTCGTTAGTAAAGAATTTCGACTGCTCACCCGATAATATCCGCATCATGCATTTCGTCTTGTGAGTGGAGGGATACAAACCATAAATTCCCTTGCAGACATTTATATTGAGAGCCATTCACTGTACATTTAGATAATTAAGCAACTGTTTATGCAACGAACTCGCTACAATGAGATTTGAAATCAACTGTCTATTTCTTTCAGTAGTTATAATAATCCACTTGATATTGTAAGAGCAAATACTATATCTCTCCATAGTTAATTACGATAATGTGTGCTTGGAATTTTAACGGAGAAAAAGTTCACCGGTTTGATTTAATTTAAAATACAGAAGTGTGGTGGTATGTAGATTATTATGATCCATGCAGGAAGCAACAGGACGAATGTTTTTAGGAACATTTCTTTTAATAATCACATTCACACACTAAACAAGTACAAACACAAAGACAAGGCATTCACGAGCGCGGCTTCACAGTTCAGCATCACATCTCATTCTAATGAAGTCCGCCTTGTAAAAAGGGTTGAGTAGCTAAATTATATTCTTGGACCTAGTTGACGCTACTGAAAAAACAAGAGACACACTCTCTGCTGAAATCGCTGACAGATAAATGTCAGTGGAATTGTAAAGTGCCATAATTCACAACACAACAACAGTGTTTATCAATTATGAATATTTGGTCATATAAATATTCGCCTTTTTTAAAACTAATTTTGAACTGTTTATCAATTAACAATAATTTTTAAAAAATTTGAAATAGGAAAATATGTAATAAAGCGATATTTACAAAGCAATTATTGTTTTTATACATTAATTTATTTTTTCATGCCACTAAAAGCCATTTTACTTACCTCCCTTAATTAATTTCACCCGTTGACATTGATGTATAGTTGTATCAAGCTTCAGTTCGAGAAAAAGATACACTGTGCAATATTTGTGTAATACATAATTAATATTTTTCATATCTGAAAGGTTAAAATTGCAAATAAAAACTAAGTCATCTTGTTTAAATTTTTATTCAAGGCAATTTTCTTATAAGCATAATTTTGTTAATTAAAAAAACTGGTCCTTCACGACTGCAAGAATTTTTGGAATTTAAGCTGCACATAAATGAGGGTGAATAATCTAAATATTAATTATATGGGAATGTAAATGTCAATGCATATACAAAGAATGATCTGTTTTTATTATGATATTGTATAAAAAATTGTATTTTATAACATTTTTGTAAATAGTAAATCGGAAATATGGTGCGATGTGATAATGTATAAATTCATTATCTTAGAAAACTTAGATCAATTCAAAATCAGTATTATATGACAATAAAGGTTTAATAACTAAAAAAAATATTAAATGTTATACAAATCAGAAAAATTAGTGATAATTTTCATTCTAAATAGTCTCTAAAAATGACATAATTGCATATAAAAGAAATAATGGGAGATCTTATACATGCATAATACTTGTAAATATATATATAGCCGAATATATAATGCTGGATATAATAAATATATTATAATAAATTTCATTTTGGAACCAATTCAGCTTTTTTTCCATTTCATTTTGGATGAAATGGAACGATTTTATATACGGACACCAACATTTTAAAAAATAACAACAAAAAAAACTGTATTTTTTTAAATATAGCCTTAAAAGACGTATTAATTACCTTTTAAAATTAGTTTTCAATATTCAGCTTTTTTTTAAAAACAATTCACATTATATATTTTCGTTATCAATGAAGTGACCCATATTTTATGGAAGTAGAATTGAAAAATCTTTCTTATGACACAAACCATCCAAAATTTATTAACAAAAAAAGCAAATATTTGCGGGGTTCATTAAAGGCGATTGCGTACTTTCTATAGAAAAAAATTAATTAGTAAAATCAAAGGCGTCATAGAAATTTGATAAACTAGACACAACTGTATTGTAGATGCGGCCTATCAAATTGCCCTTAGACTGCAAACACGAAAGTGGTAGTGAAATGCTTAGCAAATGCCTGCTCCAAGCTGCAATGTATGTTCTACTAAGTGTCTCTTGATAAATCCCTGCAGCTATTTAATTAAATGTTTGCCAATAATGTTCTCGAGTGGAGTATCATATATCTCTTGGAGGGCCATTATAACATACTCAGCCATGAAGAGTTTCAGCCTTCAGACTACATATTTAATATATTCGGGCATTTCTGCTGAAGCATTGCCTATCTAATGAATTAAGTGCTTCCAATAAATAATGCATTATGTCAGTTTGAATTTATTTTAATCATACATTATAGAATTATTTAAATATGGTTAAATCATTTATCTTAAAAGCTAATAACCATGACACAGTTTATGCAATATTTTAATTATGTTTTAATTATCTTTTTAAATATCCCTAAAGCCGATAGGCAAGAGTAAGGTTCATGAAATATTTCATAAATACCAAGATTTATCAATTTTTTTGATTAACAATATATGTGCAAAACTTCATACAACTGTTTGTTCATATAAAATATAATATTTTATATTTTTAAAAAATTATATTTTAAACAGTATACCGGTATTTTGAGCCATTTGTATAATTTTGTAATACCGGTATTCAAAAGTTTAAATACCGGTTTTTCGGTATTTACTAGAAATTTTTTAAATTGTCTTCACTATATGTTCAGGTATCGCGAACATAGCAATATAGTATACGTTTTTGTTTTTATGTCTCCCTAACGGACGAAAGTAATTAGGTAATTAATTGCTTAAATATAAATTAGCGAAACATGAATTATCCCTGAAAGAAAATATTGTATCCATAACGACTGATGGAGCAACAATTATGAAAAAAGTTGGAAAGTTGATTGGTGCAAATCAGCAGTTGTGCTATGCACATGGAATTCACTTAGGAGTAATAGATGTGTTATACCAAAAAAATAAAGAACAGAAGAATACAAATACTGTGGATATAGAAATTTCGGATTCCAACTTTGAAAAGAGTAAGAGTGAGAGTGATATTGACAATGAAGATAATGACAATGTAATTGTTGAAGAAGATATTGCTAATGAAGATGAAATATAAACCTACAAGAATTGCTTCCTATAATTTATAAAGTTCGAAAAATTGTTACGATATTTAAACGTTCCCCTATAAAAAAGGGATATATTACTAAAATATATACTAACTGAAAATAAAACAGAATATATGTTAATATTAGATTCTAATACACGTTGGAACAGTTTACTCCTAATGATGGAACGATTTTTGAAACTGAGAAATCCAATCTAAAAAGCAATAATCGACTTAAACTTGTAAATTATTTTTTTAGATAGTGAATTCGACTTAATATCCAGAACTATATCACCTATACTTCCAATAAAACTGACTATTGAGGCATTATGTCGGAAAGATTCTAATTTATTAACAGCTAATGCAACAATAAATTTCATGTTGCCGTCACTGAAAGAACAGCACACATCACTATCTGAAGAATTATATATTACATTGAAAAATCGCACAGAAGAAAAGCATACCGAAATAGAAAATGTCTTATATTATTTACATAACTATAATAATTTTAAAAATGAAAATGAAAAAAAAAAGAAAAGAACCAATTCAAATCTTATTAAGTTTAGAGTAAATTGTCTTAAAATTTTTTACACATAAACTTATCCACATTCAGAAGAATTCGGTTCAATTATCGAAGATTATGATGTCACTACTGTCGATAGTGAAAAGGAATTGTCTCTTGAACAAAAATTAGAATTAGCGATAAATAAAAAAAAATTCTACGAACCAAAATACAATACAGAAATTCGCTATATCCAAAACCATCCGACGAGAAATCGATTTATTTGAAGATGAGGAATTTAGAGGTAAATACTAGGAAAAAGTATATCCGCATTGCTAACAGTATCATCAACTAGCGTAGTTGCCGAAAGAGCGTTTTCGACAGCTGGTAATTTTTGCACAAAATTAGTTTTCAGGCTTAATGTCAGTACAATTGATGCATTATGTTTTTTTACATCACATTTCAAAAGTTTGTATTAGTACCACAAACTAAATAGTGATATTTACACTTTTTTTTTTGTGATTTAAATAAATAATATGCTTCTTTACTTTTTTGTGATATACTGTTATAATTTATAAGTTACAAATTATTTTTTGTGATATGTACACTCTCTAACAAAACTGGCAAATAAAAAAAAGAAACACCTGTGTTTTCTTTCCTTTTCCAAAATTTCTAATACTGGTATTAAAACCGGTATCCCGGTATTAAGATTTAAAAAATACCGAATACCGGTATTGAAATTTTGGTCCGGTATTGCAATCCCTACTTTAATCGATATTAAATGCATTCATATGTCCCATCAAAAAACCTTCAATATTTGTTACTGCTACTATTTGACTACAAAAACTCTAGTGAAAATAAAATTGCTTAAATAATTGATAGATATGTTTTCTTGATTCAATCTTGATAACGCTATAAGAATCATTAGAAGTACAATTAGATATTTAGTAGAAGTACAATTCATTCGGATTAAAAAGACAGATATTTATGATTTGTAAAGTTTTGAATGATTATTTTAATGAATGAGAATCGCAAAGAACAATAAAATTTGTTTGTTAAAAATTATCTTCTATGCAATTAAAATAATAAGGATAACAAATCAACCAGGTACTCAGTCCCAACAACAGATCCGATTTTACTAATATGCTTTTCATGAATTCTATGCATGTCGTCAAGAATAACTTGTGCTCTCTCCTGTCCATTTTCGAAAGAAGTAGAAACAGTAATAGAGAAATCTTGGGACAGAGTTCACCTACCCAAACCCCTGAAACTCATTTATATAATATTAATTTCATATAAAAATTCATGATTTCTAGAGATCTCATTAAGAATTTTCCGACCTCTCTATCCTCCACTTACGAATGAAAGTTGGAAAAACACTGTTGCTTAATATATATTTTTTATCTGAAACTCCTACGACAGGGATTGCCAACCAAATCCATTGAACTGATTATGATAATTTTGGTTTCATATGAAGGATCATGTCATGAGCATCACATGTCATCAAGTGTCACTCGCTCCATTCTTTCATATGCTCCATTTTAGTCATATGTTCCAAATTCCATTTTGCATAATCTCTTTCAAAAATATTATGCAAAATAAAACATCGGTACAACTTAGCAAAAAAAGACTGAACCATATAAACTGATCCACATAGTACACTTTAAAACTGAAGCAATTTCGAACTCAACCGGACAAAGCTCTCCTTTGGTGCCCAATACAATAAAATTTTATTTTAAACTGCTGGATTGTAGTTTTAATATTTTATTTTATTAAATTCCTGGACATGTAAGTATCCCTGAGAACGATCAAGCTGATATTGCAGCAACAGCTAACTGAAATGAAGAAACTCTTGTCCCGTTTTTAGATATAGATCACACTCTAACGTCTCTACTAGACGTCTGTATCAACCTCAGTGGCGGGAGTGATTCTGCCAATTTTCATAGCTTGCTTGACGATTTCGTCTCTGTGTTAATATACCTAACCAATCAGAATTTTGTAGCTTTTAATTATATTATAATAGCTAATCTTTTATTATACTTTTGTTTTAATGAAATGTTGTTAAACAAGGTTGTTTGACAGACTAATTTAACCTTTTTAACCAGATCATTTTGCCATTTACATGCTTTAAGAACGACCAGACTATTAGCAAAAAAAGACTGAACCATATAAACTGATCCACATAGTACACTTTAAAACTGAAGCAATTTCGAACTCAACCGGACAAAGCTCTCCTTTGGTGCCCAATACAATAAAATTTTATTTTAAACTGCTGGATTGTAGTTTTAATATTTTATTAAATTCCTGGACATGTAAGTATCCCTGAGAACGATCAAGCTGATATTGCAGCAACAGCTAACTGAAATGAAGAAACTCTTGTCCCGTTTTTAGATATAGATCACACTCTAACGTCTCTACTAGACGTCTGTATACTGCTTATCTAGAAATTCTTATTCCAGACGCAGCAGCAAGGTCACAAGCAAGTTGAGGAGCCGTTGTCAGCCTATGACGTAGTGCGCTTAGTGCCAACTAGCGATCCTGTGCAGGCGTCGTTGCTCTGCGACGGCCATAGCTGGCCTTCCTGGTTACAGTATGACTTGTTTGGAATTGATTCCACAACCTGGATACCACTTTCGGTGCCAATGGTAACCATCGAGCCACCCCTGCTTGTGACTGTCCAGCTTCAAGCCTGCCAACGGCTCTCCATCTCAAGGAATCGTCTAAACGATTGTGAGAACTCATTCGCACTGGAAACAGGTTAAATTGTTTGTTTTAATGCAATATTCATAAAATTGCAGGCAAAAATTCCAAATGCCTAAACGGTCTAATTTCAGTAGTTTCTCAAAAACTAATACTAAACAACATTTTTTCCCACAACAAAGGTTAATATCGTGTTACCGGTCCTTCACAATATATAAAATATAATTTGTTTAAATTTTACTGGTAGCCATTTAGAATTACTTTGAAAAACATTTTTGTGACCTTAATTTTGGACTAGAGTGTAGTTTTTACATTTAAGCAAGAAACATTTCGCTCATCTGTGTCAAAATGTTAAAAGTGCAAAAATTTTCATTTCAGTATTTTTTTCAATGACCATCCCGTGCAAATGTATCCATTGATAGTTGAAATTTTCCAGCTATCAAAATGATATAAATTTGTCTCATAATAATAATATTCAAAGTTTCATAATTTGGTTTAATTCAGTGGCAAAAAAAAATAGAAGCTATGAAAAGAAAATCAAAAGGTGATATTTGAGCTTCTAAACTATCAAAATAATTTTATTGGATGAGACTAATAGAAACGAAAGAATATCCAAAATTTCAGACATTCTAATTTTTTGAGCAGCACATTTATTATTTCAAACATCATACATCATAATTCTTTTCATTATTTAAAATACTTTTTGCAGACTGTAAATATATTATTTCTAACAGTTCAAACTTAAGTCACTATACCACAATTAGAATTATAAAGCCGTATAATGCCAAATAATTGGATGAAGTGAATATTCTCTAAAATAAGCCTTCATTCAGTAAATAATTCAAATCAAGATCAAAATAATTTTTTTATTTAAATTCAGCTTAGTTTGACATATGAATTTATATTTTAAATATTTAACTATAGATTTAAAAAAAAACGTTTTTTATCGTTGAGATTGCGAATATAATCTTAGTATTTGTTCATATTAAAAATTAAAAACATGCATATGATAAAAACAGAAATATTTTTTTTACGATAAAACATATATTTTTGTGTACATATATGTCAGATATTTTATATCATCATATTTTAAAGGTTTAATCAGCTGTGAATTATGACAATAATTCCCACTGTCAAATAATTACTTAAACTTAAACTTAATTCTCCTGCACAGCAAAAAATTGTCATCTGCTTCCACTCTACACTTAGATGGAATCAAATATTGTGTTATGTGATATTCATGAGACAATTTTTACTTCTATAAGGGATTGGAAGGATTGTTTCTACGAGGAATAAAAATTCTCCTGTCGTTTTCGTCTCTGTGGACAAGTGAAATGTCTTTTTCTTGAGATCTTAGGTATAGAATTAAAATAATTGGTCATTACTTTAATATCTAAACAAGTTGCTCGATGTTTAAGTTTTTTTCTTCTTCCCTTCCTTTCAAGGAATTCTCCTAGACATTTCTTAATGCTTCTGATGATCGTATTTCTGAACCTACATGAAACACTAAAAAAGGGTCATTTGCTACGAAATATTCTTTTATTTAATATATAGGTTATGTTAAACATAAATCTTTTGACTTAAATTGATTTATCTGATAGATCAGAGAAGATTATCAGCTGATTGCTCTGAATAATTTTTATTAACACAACTAATTGTTACATCCATTAAAATCATTTCATGAATTATATTTTTTAACATAAAAATAATTTTCGAATAAAATTATATATATAAAAGATACATTTATCGTCTAAATTCTTTTTTGTCTGATTTTGAATAAGCTAGAATAGGAAATCTGAATAACAATATTAGATATAGGATATAACCCAGATGTTTGGGAGGACATATGAATCATCTGTACATAGCTACAATGATTTTCTTCACATTAAGATATAAGTCCAATCCTCTGGATAAATTGCTATTGAACCTTACCTGAATAATCAAGCAATTGTATAATTTACTAATTTACAAAAAGCATTATTTCTTATAAAAAAATAGATATCATATATAGAGAATCAATCAAAGTTGTAATTTAATCGAAATTGTAATAACCAATGTAATCAAAACTGTTTATTTTTAAACATAAAATTCAGATTGTTGCTCTGCTTTTTTTCTCTTGAATTTATTTCTTTTTTCTTTCAAAGCAATCCAGGTTGCTATACTTTGGTTATTTTGAGTCAAAAGTTTGCTAAAAATTATTTTAAAAGTCTAATAAATTTATTTAATGTTGTTCAAACACTCATTGTTATAAAATAATAAATATTTTCTGTTAATACAGAAAATTTTTTAAAACAAAAGTAAATAATTCAGGACAACAAAATTATAAATAAAACAAATAATTAAAACAAAAAAAAATTCAGGATTTTCCTATATTCTTCAGTATTTCAAGTAACTTTCAACAAGTATTAATCCGAAAAATAAATTAAATGTATTATCAAATTAAATTGAAAGTAAATAAATTAAAATATTTTTCGTAGAATGCGGAAATAAATAAATAATAAAAAATTAACCTGCATAAACCGGAAATTAAATACTGATTTATTTATTTATTTAGTTTTACCGTACGTGCAATTAATGAAAAATTTTCATAAGTACTAAATGATGACAAGAAAAATATAAGTGAACATTAAATTTCTTGCCGAATAAATTTAGATTCCTTATTCATTAAATTACTTTACTAATACTAACTTATTATGCATTAAAAGGATTAACTTGGAGAGAAACAACTATTTTTGCCGAAAAGTAAAAAAATCTAAAGCCATATTAATATTAGAAATTGATTAATAAGATAAATTCAGTCTTTTTATTTCGAGATTCTACTTCAGATATTCAAATTTCAAAACTATCTCTAAAACTTCGAATCTTATTTTTTTCTTAAAAATTAGTAAGAATAAATATTTCTTGAAATTAGATTAAACTTTCATTTTGTGATAATTTTAAAATTTATATAAAACTCATATGAAACAAATTTTGCAACAACATTTCTTTCTAGAAATCATCTTTTGAACATTAATTTTTAATCGTTTGTTGTATCACCTATAATTTGTATGAATACAAACTCTATGCAAGTTCCGTTTTCTATAACTTCTAAATATAGAGCATATACAGTTTTTCTTTTTTCGACTAAGAATCAGAAACATTAGACATTTAAGGGATTTTAAGTAATTTTGTATAAAATTATAATGACTTTGAATTAATTTTAGTTTAAAACAAAGCTTGATATACAAGAACTTTGATAGTCACTCGAAAAAATGTTTTACTTGTGTAATTGATGACTTTGTTATCATAATTTCATTTGTTGATGTATATTTAATGTGAGTTAAATGTTCTTTATAATTTTGTAATTTTCTATATGAAATTTCTGCAGTATTTTAAAGTTTAATTAATATTTAAAATATTTTATTAGTAATCATAAAATGATCTTTTCAGCTGTACAGAATTCGGAAAAAATATATAATAAAACAATATTTTTTGTATTCCATTACTTTTTCTACAATAATAAATCATAAAACAAACCTAACCCTCCTCTTTTCGAAAATAGGCTTAGATTTAAAGACTGTAAAGAGAATTATAAGATCTCTCATTTAATTAACTGGAATTTTTCTCTATTTTTACTTACTACTGGTCTGAAACATAAAATTGATGGTTTGATAGTCAGAGGAATGATGCTCATATAAATGACAAACATTATTAAAATTAAGATTGATTTTTCATACTATCATTCTCTATTTCTAAGTAGATACTAACAAAAATTTCATTTTCAAAATTGTCTAAATTCAAATTCCTTACACATACACCATTGATTTTTCCCTATATTTCCCAAATTAAGCTATAAATTTAAATTCTATTTTAATATTTACAATTATTTTTAAAATATGATTTTATGTTAAATTTTTTGTTCGTATCTTTTTAGTTAATTCTAAGCTACATTTATTTACATTTATTCCTTCTCATCATTGCTTATATATATATCAAATTTTTTCCACTTTTTTAATTTGTTATAAAAGTGTTTAATTTAATATATTTAAATATGTTATTAAAAAGCATTAAATATTAAATGATTTCATTTAGATATATCGAACTTTTTCCATATTTGTAATTTGTTTAAGTTTCTTTTACACGTGTCTAAAAGGAATATATCTAAATATGTTATTAAAGTATTAAATTTCAGATGATTCCATTTAACCTATTCATGTTGATAAGTAATGCACGATATTTCCTTAACTTCAAAGTTATTCTTTAATTTAAGCATACGATCTTTTACCATTTCATCAATGATCTTGCTTTTATGGGTTAGATTAAAACTAAACATGCTAGCCTGGGTCAAATATCCATGGACCAATTATGAAAATTTCGCACATAGATAGCGTGAAAGTCATCTTCGGTATTTGACAGCTATTGTTGGAGTTTAGCGCAACATTGTCTTCATATTGCTCCAAGACGGGTCATAAGTTAAATAAATGTGCTTTTTGCTTATATGAGTGAAATAATATTTTTAGAGTAAGATCGCTGATTTTACAACTCCTCAGTTATTCTTAATTTGAACGATGCCATTAGATATAATTTCCCGCATTTATACTACTGTAATATGTTAAAATTTTTATTAGGTATTAATTTTTGAAATTAATATTTAAAAGGTCTTGGAAACTAAATGTTTGCTTAAATATTAATTTAAAAATATGTAGTTTTAGACACCTAGTTTTTTTTATAACTTCAGGAGTAAATGAGCATTTCCCCTCCAAAAATGTAGAAAATAAAATAAATGAAATTACAGTCTTTAAATTGTTAAAATTATTTAAACAATAATTATTTATTTAAAAAATATTTTCTTTACAGGAATAATTAAAAAAGACAATAATTTCTACATCAACCATAGACTGAAGAAGTCGCAAATCTTTGTATGAGGCAAGTTATTAAATCGGGAACAATTATTTTTCACTTATTTTGTTTCTTGATTGTAGGTGTCACCATAGTCATGAAAAATTATCTGGTTCAAATGAAGGGGTGTTATAGTTAAAATTCGCATATTTATAAGGCTATAGAATGTATTTCATGGCTCTAAATTGAACAAAATTTCGCAAGCATGTGAAATTTTGTTAGCGCTCTGATAAAAACGGAAAAAATAACAGAATTTTTTGGAAGTAGATGGCACTATGCCGAAATCTAAGATGATTTCTCCAAATATGCTGTTATATAAATGAAAGAAACATTTGTCATTATTATTAAAATCACAGAAAACTCAACAGCAATTAATTTAACGATTCCGAACTATGCAAAAAAGGAGATATTGTGATGTGATGCAATCTGCATCTACAAATAAAATGTCGCCCTGCAATAACAAATAAACAAAAGTGGCATGTTCAATGGATTTTCTATCATTTTCAGTCACTCTTCCTATTCTGAAAATTGTGTGTTCTATTGTACAGAGCAAAATATTTTATATGATTGAGAAGCTATGAAGCTTAATTTTTTCCTTCATGTCAGAAATTTCTTGATATCTTTCATTAGAGATAGAATCATTCAAAAATCCCCTCAATCAAAAAAATCACATGAATTGAGATCAGGGGATAATGCTAGTAGTATAATTTTTTTAAAATAACGTCATATTACTCGGTTTAATATGAAATGCTAATTTAAAACATTCTGAGCTTAAAAATTAGTATAAGATAGTCCTCCGTATTGCATAGATTAGTATTTAGAGGATAGTTTTGCTTTTACAAATCTGCAATTAAAAAACCTGACAACTATTATCATATCTGATTTTATTAAGAGAACTGTAATGAGTATTGTATGCATCAATTCTTCAAAAAATAGGTCTATCATTAAAAGTAAAGAAACAAGCATATTAAACTCATAGCTGGGCAGCATGCATTGGAAGTTGTTGAACAATATTAGGCCTCTTTTCCTCAAACTTCCATCAGTCCGTTTACATAAAAATGCATTTTTTCGCTCCATAAAATATTTCAAGAAAAAGCGCCATCCACATTCATTCATACAATAAATTTCAGTGCCAGTGTTAGTCTATATCCTTTTAATAGTAGCCGTTACACTCTGTGAATTGTGTATTGATAGTAATACAATATGTTACATATCACTTTTCTCATAATGGAAGAAAATCGGCATGTTGTCATCATTTGCAATAGCTGACAAATTTGCATTTTCTAGAGGTGACTGGCTTGATAAATCTAGCACTTCAGTAGAAATGGCTTCGATGCTAGAATTTTCTAACTTTTTCGCTATCTGTCCAGAAAAATGTCAAGTTCAATGATTTTTTTTTTACTATAAAAATATGCTTGTCAGAACAATTGTAGAAAAGTCCTGCTTTTACGAATATCTTCTCTGTTAGATTTCTTTAAAGGAATCGGGGATCTAACAGGAAGTGAGGTTAGGAGGAGAGTGTGACGCTTCTCAAATACTCAAATGGGTACGGGCGCATTAGAATCAACAGCTACGAAACACGAGCAATTGCTTTTGTATTGTGGTCATGTTAGTGGTCTGCGAACCACAAGGTCCTAGGTTCTCTACTATCTCATTACAATCCGCTGCATCTGTGACCTCGGACGATGAAACTTCAACCTTCGTACAGCTTTTGTGGCGTTATCTACCCACAGCAAACTAAAGCCGTCAGATTCATTTGACACAGTAACTCAAAAACATCAGACTTACTTGACGCAGCAACACACAAAAAAGAAGGCCGCAGCATCCCAAAGTCGTCAGACTCACTTGACGCAGCAACATCAACTACTCACCCACACATGCTCGCCATAACGCTTAACGTTTCTCAAATGGGTACAGGCACATTAAACTGAACAGCTCACCTCCAACTCACTGGAGGGAGAGTCTGTGGTGAATAGCTAATAAAGGCAGTTAACAGCCACGCTACACGAGCAATTGCCTTTGTATTGTGGTCATGTTACTAGGCTGCGAACCACAAGGTCCCAGGTGCTATCCTCGCGCATTGCAAATCCGCCACAAAAGCAACGATGCTGATATGTTGTTCCAAAAGCCACATTTATTTTAATGGCAAAAGAGATGCTCATTTACTTTGTGTACCTACTTTTTTCTAAATGATTATCCGAATTATTTAGTATAAGAAAGCATTTAAATAAGTAAAGATTATATTCATCTTATATTATTTTATAACATAAAATAATATATTTCTTCAAGGATAGTTTCAAAAAACTACGATCTGAAAGGTGTCAGTTAAAATTAATGAAATTATATGTTGCATTTCTTTTGCCCTTTAAGGTTATGTGTTTTAAATTTTATTCAGTTTTGATGGATAGTGGATAAACAATTCCAAGAATACAACAATATTGTTTGCAGTAAGATCAACACAATTCGTAAATGTTGTCAAATTATCTGACGTAGGAACCATTCTAAACAACAAAGGCTGAAGAATGTATATTTTATGGATGAAAAATATTTATTCTAAGGTCGAAGTAAATATTTTCTTTTGTTTTATCCCTCAATGGCTTAGAGTTTATGGAAATATTTTATCAAGAGGAAATATTTTCTGTTTATTCCGGATTCTTTTTTCTCCTCTCATAAAAGAGAAATTTCTATAGGCTTCATATCCTCTGTGTGTTAAACGATTGCAAGATTGCAAACAGTGTCTATTAATTTTATTTATGTTTTTCCTTTTACACAAGTGAGTATTTTTATATCCTATAAAGGATTTCCAATCAAATGAGTTGGGAATAGGAATTTAGCCTTAAGTTATTAAAAGTATGTCTGGAATGATAATATTATGGTAGTTGTTTCATAATCTTCTGAAATTTTTGCGATGCTTTATTAATAAAAAAATTCTTTTTTAATTCTATAATAAAAATGGAAAAATGGCTTATATTTTTTTTTCAACTGTTGGGATTTTACTTTTGTGAAAGCTTGGATTATATAGAAGAAGATTGGTAAAAGATTGTGACCTAAGTTGGAGAGAAAGATTGTAAGAAATTATTTTATGCGATTCTATTTTATGTTACTCTAATTAATCTTAATATGCTTTTTTTATATAAGATGTTGACATAAAAATCCCATATAGAAAACCTGGGCCATTAAACAAAAAGTTTAGAAAAATAAAGATAAGTTTTATATATATATATATATATATATATATATATATATATATATATATATATATATATATATATTTGGAGAAAAGAATCAAAATTCAAAAATTTTCCGTTTACTCCGGGATAGCTGACCACTATAATTGAATAATCGAATAACTTTCTCTTTTCTTCACTTTTAACAAAGAATTTTAATACAATAAATAGAATTGTAATGACGTGAGTATTTCTAAAGCGTTAGAAAGGCTTCTTATCTGTTCTTATCAAGCATAAAATAAAAGCAATATTTTAAGCCTATTTCCAAGTTGGTAGTATTTTTTTTCTTTTTTCAAATTTCCGTGCAATTTCCAAAAATACATTAATATGAAATTCATTACATTTTTTTTCTCTTTTAGCTTCATATATTTCAATCAGTAAAATGAAAGAACAAGAAGCAGAAATTAAATTTTTTATAATATTTTTCCCATTACTTTATAATATTACATGTGCACATTATCTTCTGATCCAGCACACAAGTTAATATTTATCATTTGCAAAAAAAAAAAAAAAAAAAAAAAAAAAAAAAAAAAAAAAATGCTTGCAGAAATTTTCCAAAATTACAGAATGTCTTCATTATCAGTAGCATAAAAAAATAGCAACGTTAAAGCATTAATGGAAAGAATGGTTTTCTAAAGCAAATCAAGCAGCTGTCAAAATTGAACGGCTTTAACAAAGATCAATGAATTTCAGTCAAATAGTGATCTTTTTATGGTTGCAAATAAAGCAATGTTTATTTTCTTTGTGATCATTATAACTAAACTTACATTCATTCTATCCATCATTCATAAAATAAAATAATACCAACTACACTGGTGTTCAAAACTTAAGCAACAGGTGCTTTTTTGCCATAACTTCACGAGAAATCATCTGAGAGACATGAAATTCAGAAATGAGCGACAGCATTTTGTACTTAAACGATGACGAAAGCATAGTTGCGAAAAATGAATATAATGCATATAATATGGAATCAAAGAAAAAAAGGTTTAATTGAACTCGTAGTATCGCTACACATGATTATCTGCCAAAAAGGAAGAACAACAAGCAGATATTCCTTAGAATGGGATATGCCTTTCCCTTATTACAATGGTTGCTTCGCAGCTTCGCTCCATACTCAGCTGCTGATTGTACAACAGTTCTTCAGGTAAGAGTGCCCATTCCTCAATCAGCATCTGTTTCAGTTGTTGGGCCTTCCCCATAGGATGAAATCATGCCGCAAGGTGTCTCCCCAAAGCATCCCACACATGCTCTATGGGATTTAAATAAGGAGAGAATACTGGCCAACTCATTCGAGTGATATCTTCACTTTCCAGTAGCTGCTGAACATCAGTAGTCAGATTTCTCCGTGCATTGTCATCCATAAAAACGAAGTCTTGTCCAATGGCACCTCAGCACAGACACACATGGAGAAGGATCACCTCCTTACAATAGCGATCTCCAGTTATAGAATCTCAATCGAAAACGTGGAGCTCATTCCACCCCTTCAACATAATGCCTTCTCGATGTCAACTCCAGTCTCTTTCCGTGATGTTACTGGGATGAACCAGTGTCCCAGAAGCACTTGTGGCACTGAAACGACTCTCATCCGTAAAGAGGACACGACACCTTTGATGGCATGTTCAGTTTTTGTGCTCCTTACACCACTCTAAACGGTGCTTCCGATGGCCAACTTTCAAAGGGATGCAGCGTTCAGGACGGTGGGCGAATAGACCACCATTGTGAATGCGTCTAACCACAGTAAACTGCGACACTTGTCTCTCTGTTCCTGTACACAGTTACTGAGCAGCGGGGTTTTCTGACTGGTATCGGGCTATTTTCGCTTCGTGACGATCTATCGGTCATCCACTGCTGTTGTTTTCCAGGAGCGGCCACCACCAACCTTTCTAACAACTGTACCTATGGTTTGGAAAGCCGTCGAAGCGCGCGAAAGGACATTTTTTTATTCCGAACCCTTCAGCTACCCTGGTCAAACTGCGCCCCTCCTTCAGTTTTCCGATCATTCTTCCACATGTTAAGTCGTCCAGGTGATTTCTTCTAGCCATATTTCACGAAAGAACTCACTTGCACTTGCAGCGAATGTGTTTAATTTTGCCTCCGTTCTTCCTTTTCTTGTAGTTTTGAGCTGCGCGCACCGACCGTTTTTTGTACACTCACGTCGCCTATGATGTTTTGTTCCTGCCATTTGCAAACCCATCACCTTTCTACTGAATTGCGTGTTCATTGTACTGATCGCAATAACGCCTTTTCTGCAATTTAATATCTAACTGCTTAAAATTTACATGGTTGCTTAAGTTTTGCACACTAATGTATTAATGAAATGTTTTGATACAGAAAACTTCAAAGCTATTTTTGATAAATATTAATAAATTAATTAAACCAAGAATATCTGTTGCATGTCTACTTTTATCAAAGGGTTTCTGCTGTTATACAGAGCAGGCATTTAATATGAGTGCTTTCCATTTGATGAACGAATTTTACCTTTATATTTGTAATAACAGAGTTTTTCATGGAGAAACAAAATAATTGTCATTGAATCAGAGAAAAGATTTCAAATGAGACTTTATTAACACATATTGATATTATTCTTTTAATTCTCCAATAATGACTTTTGGATGGAAGGATGAATATGAAAAAAAAATAAAACATTTTGTCAATTTTCTGTGAAAAACATTATTTGCAATTTCCAAGTAAAATAATTTTAAACATCCATTTGATAGAACGTTCAAATGCAGAACTCGGATACAGTCAGACAGAAGGGGAATTATGGAAAATTTTGAGCGATATAAAAGCATTTTACGATTTGAATTTAGGATTAACAATCATTGGGATTCAACAGCAATCTAGGAGATCTCTGCTTCGTAAAAGAAGAAATTTTCTTTTAGCCATTCAATAAGCTCAGAGAAAATCGGGAATAAAATGCAGACAGAGAAGGAACCAGACAGGGAATGTGGAATCCTATAAAGCTGGCAGACCGAAAAATAAAATGCGTATATGTCTGAGAATATTGAATCAAAGTAAATGGGATAGTTGTTCCGATACTTTTACAAAATCAAAATTACAAAGAGAATATGTATGATGTTAGTAAATATAAGCACTTTACACGTTTATCTACTTATTTATCAACATATTTCTTATACCTTATAAATCATCTGATATATATTTAACCCTAATATGATCAATACGATTTTTGTTACTTCAAAATCGTTATAATCGTTACTTCGCAAATCACAATAAATTCTTTTGCATCAATATATATATATATATATATATATATATATATATATATATATATATATATATATATATATATATATATATATATATAAGAATCAATAAAATTGTTTTAAGATATTTTTTTTATTCATGAGCCAAATAGCTGAAAATTTGCATGCATTTAAGATCAAAAGATCAATAATTCATAAAGATCATTTTTATTTTATATCTGTTATATCTGTTAATCATTTTGACTCATTAAGGATAATTAGGGGACGCCTTATTGATAGAGCCTTCATTTTAAAGCCCTGAAAATGGTTTGGGGGGGATTCTAAATCGAATTCAACGAAATAATCATCAAGCCAGGGTTCCAAGACGCGCATTATATAACAATAACAGATTCTGAGACTGTTCTGTTGGTGTGGCATAGAAATTTAAAGAGTAGAAAGAGTTCTTCCACGCTGTTTCAATATGCTAGAAATTACGGCATCCTTCCTAAAATGAATTTCATTTTGCTTGAAAGTTGTATGTCAATTTGACTTAAACGCATCAAATGGTTTGAAATTTAAACATACAAAATAATACTGATTGTACAAAACATTTTTTTTTTTGTTAATGAATAAGTTTCTTTTATCTAATTAAAATGACTTTTAAAAAATAATATAATCTACTTAAATAAATTCTATTAAATAAATGCACTAAAAAGTATTCTTTACTCCTTATATAAACAATTGAAAATAGTTTTATCTATCACTAGATCCATTTTTATCCATTCCGAAATGCTTGCAGCATTAAGTAAGCCGTAAAATAACATCTATCTCGTTTCGAAACACTTTTCTTCCTAATCTCAAAAAATAAAATAAATGTGTTATTCGACGAATTCTTACTAAAGTTTTGATCAAAGGGATAAAAAGTTTGTCGTCCGACCTGACAAGTTTCTTATACTTGTAATAGGTACTTTAAAAAGAAAAAAAATTAGCTTATGAGGCTGAGCTACTAGTGATGATTTTTTATATTTCATTATTTATTTTTTACTTCTATTGTTATATAAAATCAGCTTCTTTCGAAGTTACACAACTATAGTGATGGGTTTAAAACACACACATACTTGTGTAAATATAATGGATTATAGTATAGAAATGTTTGCTCATTTTGTCCCAACTTCTGAGAATTTTTCTGTGAATCTCTCCACTTTCCTGAGAGATACAAAAGTAGATAAGCTCTCGGCCTTTTGAGATAGGAAAACTTTGTTTGTTAGCTACGTAAATGCGTTTTAAATCTTATGTTGAAGTTTTAAGCCCCTCTTAACAAAAAGCATAGAAGTTTTGAAAATGCGTCAGAGTTACTTCAAAATCAAGTAAAAATGTTATCGATCAAAATGAACTTACGAGATTCATTTTGATTTTCACATCTCATGTTCATTAAATTAAACGCCTTAGCTTAAAATTTGTTTTAACTTTTAATCTCGATTTATATCAAATTTTTCATGCCTTTGGAGCTAAAAAAATCAAATAAGGTTCTAGCATTTAGTCCAAAGACTCATAGAATGTTACTGTTTCAGGCTAAATTAGGCTATTTTTATTTTATCCACAAACTTGTTTATAATTACGTAGAAGGTATCAAGTGCTTATTTTTAATTTCATCTCATCCAGGAGTTAATTTTTCGTTAAGAAATGTAACCCAGTTTTTGAAAACCTCTTTCTTACTAAATACATTAAAAATTGTGTAGATTTATATCCATCAATCTATATTACGGAAAATTTAGAATTATTTGCTTATTTCATCTCATTGGTTGTATTCCAGGTTATTTATATATATATGAAAACTCATGACATTTAAACAATTGCTAATGTTAGAGAATGCCTCACCACAATCTTGTTTTGAATGAAATCTCAAAAGCACTGCAAAGCGCATGTAAAATAAAAAATAAAAAATCATGGCAAAGACCTTTGGCCATAATTTCATTATTATTTTTTATTTAGAAACTCTTAATTTTTAAATACGCCATTAATGTTCTTGCAGAGTTTTTTTTTTTTCCTTTTTCAACTTACCATTTTCTTAATATGTCGCAAAATAAAACCTTATCACGGTCTTGAATCTCAAGGAGCCACTTCGCCAATCGGGCCAATTTCGCCACTTTGAATTCATAGACGAATATAATGCATTATATTATATTGCGCAAGTATAATATTTCTTTTAAAGTTATAAAATGTAGTCTTTTTTGTAGTTTTGTAGTAATTAAAGTATACATATATGGCAATAAAACATTTTAGTTGTTTTAAAATAGTCATTTTGTATACTTTTTTATATGCAAGTAATTTTTTAAACAATGATCATGTAAATTCATTTTTCTTCTTTATACCTTATGACCGATGAAATTGTTTCATAGAAAATCTATAATTCCTTAAAGAAAATGTAAAAAATATATATAAATTTAGAAACTAAAAATTAATTAAACATAATACATTTGAATTGAAGCATATTTTTTAAAATTTTTTTAGTGACAAAATCTATAGAAATTTTTATTTTATTTATATGAATAATTTGTGCTATGTATACTTACCTTTAATTTGCTAAATAATTGACAAAATTATTGCAATAAAATAACTATTAGATAATATATGAAATAACTGTCCATTCCTTAAGAAAATAAGTATTTTTTCATTCATCTATAATAAACTGTAAAATTAAGGACAAAGTGAAAAAAACATAACAGAATTTCCAACTTAGATGCCCTCACGGATATATGAGGACATCTGCTGTGATCAGATGAGAAAGGGAAGCTCATGCTTTCAGCATAATGTGTAGCAAGAATATAGGCAATTAAAAAGCAAGTATGAGTCGTAAGCTCATTATTTTTTGTCCAAATTATAACACGATTATATACTGTGTGATTTATTTCAAGTTGAAACGTTGAATAGAGGGAAAATTGATGGAATTTGATTATCATGGTCGGTGAGATTAAGAACATTAAAGCATGGTGTCTCGTGCTTGGAAAGCATTTTGAAAGATAGAGATAGTAGTCCTAGGATTTAATTGTGGTTATCCACGACTAACAACAGCGACGTGTGGCAAGTGTTTTAATTTATACGGAAGAAGAGATAGATAGCTGGTAGTGAGTGAAATTTCAAACCATGTATTGGAACTATTGGACATGAGATATTGCACTTTATCATGACAAAAAGGGTGAACGAAAAAGATCTGTTTGTATGTTAGGATCACGACTGCGAGTCACTAAGTTTATTAATCAGAGGCAGAGTTTACTATGATATCAGAAACGTGACAAATACACAGATCAGCAACAGAGTAAAGTGTTTTCTCTATTTATCTAAAGTATTTTCAATAGAGTAAAGTAAAACCTAGTTCCTCTAATTAGCAATTCTGGATTTACGCATATTTGGAGAGAATGGGAAGCATGCATTCACTTTTCCAATATCTTTCAAAGAAGCTAGCTTGGGAATAGCAGAATTTTCTCATCTGATGACATATAATTGACAGTTCAAATACCTTCGACATCTTTAAAAAAATTAGTTATTTGTGTCTGTTATTTTCCAAAATTTCTTGTACTTAATGTGTGTCTCTTTTAAGCGCAATGTGTCTTCATTGCTTCTTCATGGGTTATACTTCACCGTCAACAGGCTGTCAATGAGCCGTGGAAGAGAGAAATTATTCAGCCCACAGATTGGTCTTCAAATACCCGGAACTGAAATCCAATGCAAAGCATTATCAAAAGCTGTTTAATAAAATACCACCATCATCCAGTAACTAATGGCAGAGGATTGCAAAGGAATAGGCTGCTATGTCTCAGCTTCGTATCTAGCATATACAGACAATCATTTATGTTTCAAATCCACGACAAATTTAGATTTGTTTATATTCATTTTACTGACTAAATTTCTTTCATCATCCACTTGTGACACCGACGTTTATGTCTTCTACCCAATGGAGTTGAAAGTAAAATTATCATTAAAGTTTTCTTCTATACAGTGGATTTCATTTTTAAACATTAGAAATATCTTTTTTTCTTAATTTTTGCAAAACAGTGAAATTAATGAAAATAAAATAAACAAATTAAGAGAGCATTCATTTTGAACCCAGGTTTTGAAACCGATTTTGCAATACAAAGCCGAGAATTTAAATTTCCTTATGAAATAAATAATATTTAGTAGCTGCAATTTTGACTTGGTCAGTTTCTTGATATATTTGATGAAATAACTCGATTGTAAGAATACTTTTGAAGCCTGAATTTATAAATAAAGTATTTAAAAAAATAAAATATTTACTGTTAACTTTTATGGCTTTAATTTATTGTAGGCAGAGGAATATTTTTTCACTAAAAATGACTTAATATTGTTTCGATACATTCATATAACTCAATCATACCATAATACATTTCTTTCTATTATGGTCTTTGTGGAATTATATTTATTATGTTCTGATCAAGAAATAATTAAGAGAATCGTACAAGTGAAACTTTTTTTCTTAGAAAATTGTAATAAATTATATTCACATTAATTTAATAAATTTGCTAAAGAAATATTTGACACTTCGTATTTATCACAAAAAATATTTTCATAGTTTTTTTCCCTTCCACTTTTTTTCTTTGTAAAATCTAAATTATAAGAGAAAAGGGAATTATGAATGATTATGAAAGAAAAATTTAGTAAAAAAAATAATTTATATAATTAATCAAATGTACAGAAAAAAGTGTTTTCTTTAAAACAAAACATTTCAGACTTATTGATTCTGAAGTATCTTCACAGTAAGAAAATGAAAATTTATATAAAGTAATGAAGCACATTCCCTTGCTAAACTTTCTTCGAATTTTTTTGTGCGTGTATTTATAAATATTAAGATACTATAATAAAATTTATTTTTATCAATTCCGTTGAACATAAAAACTGAAAAATATTGGCAATTTTAATTCAAAGGTATTACTTAAAAGCTAAGATTTAAAAAAAAATGCAACAATAAAAATGCATATTTTTTCATACAACAGCTAAAGTTTGCATCGAAATTTCTATAAATGTAATTTTAAACGAAATAAAATGCAGAAAGGAGCCAACTATAATTATTATTCCGTTTCCTGCCCTTTTAAAACAAGAAGTACAGTATTATAATGTCACAGTGTAGATTCGATTATCGAAGGTGCATGCATTTCAAATAAGATCCATCTTAAGATTCATTCTGTATCTCTCCTGGATATCCTGATGTCAACTAAGCAGCTTCACATTGATATGATTCGGAGAAAAATGGTTTGAAAATAGAACTGCTGATAAGGTGAGTTAGGTATCTATCTACAGTATGAAAGTATAAAGTCCCATATACTAGCCCTTATATAGGGTCAAAAAACAGCGTTCATTTATTAACTCATCTTTAATCAAAAAATCGGGGCCGCTGTGGTCTGGGGGTAAGGTCTTGGCTTCGGAACCGGATGGTTTCAGGTTCGTGACCCGATTCCACCGAAGAACCGTCGTGCAAGGGGGTCAGTTGCACGTTAAATCCGTCATGACCAAACGTCCTCCCACTGGTGTGGTGTGGAGAGGGGGATGCCAGCTCAGGTGTCGTCCTCGTCATCTGACCGCGGTTCAAAATTATGAGGTCCGTCCCGAAATAGCCCTAGTGTTGCTTCAAACGGGAAGTTAATATAACCAAACCAAACTTAATCAAAAATTCATAATCATTCTGCACTGCGAATACAAAATATACAGAACGACATTCAGGTCATTCATTCTGTATTTGGCTCAGGTTTGTTCACGGTTCATTGTATCACTTGCACGGACATTAAAATTAACCGGATTAACTATTGAAAATTTTCTTATTCAAGCCTGTTAATGATGGAATAGGGCATTTGAATCACTTGGGATGAGGCACTATTGTGAGTGTGAAATGAGCCAGTTTCTTATAATACAAATCACTTCACACTCGGAATTTCTTTCAGCAACAGTTTTTAGGTTTTTCAAAGAGTAGCAGCAAATCCATAAAATGGAGATAATTTGCAGGAAATAAAAATTCTGACTGTATACACTAATAAAGTTTTTAAAGATTTTAAATTTTTCAGAAAAATTCATTAAATAAGCTTGATTTGCTATATTATCCATTTCTAGTGAGGGGTGCACCTATATATGGGCATGAGAAATTTTTGATTTAGTTATTGGTTCTCTCTTCTCTGGTGATTATGGAGAGGTCGATGAGTCGACTCCGGTGACGGTTCATGCCTTTTATTGGCAAGGTTGTATTATGACCTCTGATGCATATTAGGCCTCGATGACGATTTTCCTCTGAGTGCTATCATGTTGTTGATCATTCAATTTTAACTGGATACTAAGAATGTCGAAAATAGTTCATTTGCCGTTACCAAACTATTAAACCAAATTTAGTAAAGAAATTCAATTTTGAAGAATTGTAGGATGTCATTTTTCAATAAAGTTATTTTTCGAAATGGGAGATAAATATCAGAAATTATATTACTTAATTTGTGTTCAAATATAATAATCAGTAAAATGTTGCTCATTTGCGAAAATTCAAAATTTTTAAATTGCAGAAATATAAAGAAGATATTATAAGTTTAATAAATTAGTGAAATGTTTCATAATTTATTTATATCAAAATCAATATAATTATTTTATTAAAAACCTTTAATGTTAAAATTTACATATTAAAATTGTGTTATTGATTAGATAAAGAAACTTGTTTCCAAACTTAGACCACCAAACAAGTAAAGCAAAATAATCTTTTTATTTTTAGATTGGAAATATGTGAAACCAAGAATGACATTTTAAATTGATATTATTTCGATTTTCTTTGCTTTTTTACACATAATACAAAAGAAACCGCAGTTTTAGTGTTATAAAAATAATTCATACATTTATGACTTTTTTATTTCATTTTGCCGCTGTTTGTTCCTTGAATCGGCTTGCTCCTATTCCAATTGATAAGGACTACGATTTATTATAGCTACTTTCTAAGTAATTCTAATTCAGACAACTGTTTGTGGCTAAATCTAAATGACTGTTATAAAAAAAAATTCATGCAATCTTATATTGTTTTACAAAGTCTATTCGGTATATGGTGAAAATTAATACTTACTTTCGGAGGATATAAAAACTTATTATGTCAATTATTTTTAAAAAATGGCAATAACACTTAGTTTTGTTGCTAAAATTTTGAAACCTATCCCAATAAATTCAGAACTCACTAGATAAGTAGCCATTCCTATATGTAGAGATTCTTCGCAAATTTTTTTTTAATAAATTTCGATTGTATTAACCAAGTTTTTATGTTAAATTACAAATTTTTAGGTTCAATTTAAATTATTTTGCGTTAATATTTTGTTTCTGTTATCCTTTTAATATTAGGGAATTTTTGAATACATGTGTAATTATCTCTATTCTATTACTATTTTACTACTATTACTATTACTACAATTTTATTTGAAATCATATGGAAACAATAGATTACCTTTGAATGAAAATCAAACATTAGATGTGTTCTAAATCTATAAGAAACCAAAAAAAAATTAATTTAACATTTTAATCCTAAATTTATGATTATAACCAGAAATAAATTATTTTATAAATAACCCAAAACTTCAGAAAGTGTCATTTCTCGAACATTCATTCTAAAATGGGAACTCATGTATGTTCCTCTGCAATTCTCACTAATACCATCTGATCCTCTTAAAAATAATCTGCTTGGAGAAAGAAAAAAAGCAAACACTGTGCCAGTTTGAATGATGAAGTGTCAATCTTTCCCAGAAAGCTCAGTCATAATAACAAACAAAAACAATTAATTTATTGTATAAAATCTCCGAAAAAAAATTATTATCCTGTGCTTATTTCATGCTCATTTATTTTGTTTTAAAACTTCATGCTTTATTCCATGATTGATGCCGATAAAAATCAAAGATGAAGTGATTGATTTCTGTTTCATTTCTTCTCATCGAAAAGCGCATACATGATTTATAAATGCTTAAAAATAGATACAACTGACATCGCTAATTTAATCTAAGCAGCCTAAATATGCTAAATAGTGGAAATATGTCAAAAAGTCTTCCTGCTATTCACAAACATATCGAAATGAAGAATTTTTTTTTCTCAAAATACATTTGTCAACTCATCAATTGATAATGGAATTGCTAATATAAATAATTATGTGGTTTGATTAATGATTTATATTGTTACAAAAAATTTTTCTACTACAAATACCGTCAATTAATCTTAATGACGCAGCGCATTTAATCTCTAATAGTTCAGCAGCTTTCTTGCTGTCTCATCCTCTAATTTCTCTTATTTGTCGGCGACTCCGACTCCTCTCACACACACACAACTTTTGACGATCCACACAACTTCTTCCGATACACACGACACGACCTCTTCGCTTCAGAGTTCCCGTCTTTTATAGTTCCTGGAGGCGGGGCTGGAATCTTCGGACCAATCAGGGCGTACCTGGCTGTATCTTGGGTCTTAGTGGAAGGATCGTGAAACTTCTCGAACTTTCTGGTATTATCCATTTAGTCGCCAACCTCGCCAAATTCATCGCCAAGCCGCCAAATTTGTCGCCAAGCTCCGAGGTTATTGACGCGGCACCCACTCAACATGCACAGGGCAGATCGTACATTTGTCTTTCTTACGATGACACTATTCGGGCCGGGTAGCAAAATTACAGATTTGTAACAATATTTTGATCCTTATGATTGAAAATCTGTGTTTAAGATTTACATATACTAACTCTCACTGTGGAGGACATCAACAATGAGCTTCCGATATTCACGAGTGGTTCTCGCAGAGTGGGTGGATATAGAAAGTGGTGGGGGTAGACTACCTACATTTGATGACGGAATGTACTTCCCAAGGGAAGGGTTGTGCCGTGGTTTGTGATGGCCCTCAGGTTCAACCACTGTTCCCGCCAGCGGTGCAGTCGCGGTGGTCCGATCATTCAATTTCATCCGCGTGAAAACAAGTGTGACAGAGTAGTCAGTTAATGATTTGCATATGCTTATAACTTTTCTACGATCCGATCATATTAACTAAAGACTTTGGGGTTAATCTCTTAATTTGGAAAAATTTGAAATCCAGTCTTTGAAGATCGCGACTCTTTTCCCCCAAAGATCCGATTTTCAAGTAATCCTAATTGGTTAACTCTTGATGATTAGATAAATCCAATATTCTGGTTTCTATTTAGAATGAAATTTTTTAACTTTCTCATCATAAATAAAATTAAAGATCTTCTGTGTATTTGGCATATTTTTCGTCTTTCAAAATCATGGGCTTCACAGTTTAACCTGCATATTTGATCAAAAGACATCAGTTAATAAATTGTAGTAGTTTGGACATTGACGAGTCGTGACAGGTACAGCTCATATCGTCTTGAGGCCAGTCATTCAGACACTTGTGAGTATTAGTTAAACCCAGATCCCGAACCTTTCCACTCCCGTCCGAATTTTGAGATATTATCACAAAATTACTGATCCAATCCCTTCCTTCACTTCATTTATTGGTCTTACTGTAGAAGTATTCGATAAAACCAATAAATGAAGATGATGATAATTATAAATGAAGATCATTTCACCTCTTCATTACTTTCACATTTGAGGAAGGGTTATAATAATAGTGTGGCGAAAGCTTATAAGCCAGTTAACAGCTACGCTACACGAGCAATTGCTTTTGTATTGTGGTCATGTTACTCGGCTGCGAATTGCAGGGTCCCAGGTTCTATCCTCGCTCATACCAATCTGCCACAATAGTTTATTATAATTTTTCATGAGACTATGTTCTTATTTTATATCATGTTAGTAAGTTTTAAAACTAATTATGTATATAAGTTGAAATCAAAAATTTTATATTAAATATGCATTAAAAAGAAATAAAAAAAATAAAATCAATTTATATTTTAGCTTATATTTAGCAAATTTATGTATTCAATATTAAATGTGTTTTTATGTTAACTGAAGGAAAAATATATCTTATAAAAAACCATACTTGAAAAAGAAATTCGAGCATCCTATAAAACTTGACAAAGATGTCATGATAAGAAAGATAAGAAAATTGAGCTAAATCCTGATAAGAAAAATTGATTAATTAATATAGCAGACTTTAATGGATTAAAACGAATCGAATTTTTTATGATTGAGGTTAATTTATCATTTTCTTTTGACAATGTGCATAAAGGTCTTTTTCCCACAGTTTTGTCTTTGCATTTGGTCGAATAAATGACTTAATTTGTATTAAAAAAGCTTCGAGGATTCGTAGTACCTTTTTATGAAGAATGACACTTTTATTTACCTAATTATTTAACCAATAATTTTTCAATCGCATTTTTTATTTAATAAGTGTTGGTAAGTAAGAAAATGTTTAATAACAAATAAATATATAAATAAAGAAGTATTTAAAAACATTTTAATTAATTAAGATAAATCAATGTAATTAATAATTTTTTTTAAATTTTTGCCTTCAGCTGATATTTATTGCTTGTTGTAGCTACATGAAGAATAACTGTTGCAATTCGAAGCCAATACTCACCATGTTCTTTTGAATATTTTGAATTGAATCCTCATAATATGATCTTTTTTCTGAAAAGGATATCAGCATGATTTATCTGATACTTTTTAATACGCTAGTATATACATGATCAAAATGTGAAATTTCAAAAATTACAAAATTATTTACAACATAATTCTTTTGTCTAGCATGACTAAAAGCATTCATTTTCATGAAATAAATACTGAGTGAATTAGATATTTGATAAGAATACATTTAGACAAACTAATTTACATGTCACTTGGCCATTCTGCACCACATCCATAATATTTGCTTTAGATATTAATGTTAATAAGATTTGTAAAAGCCTTATTACTTAATATGAAAAGAACCGTACAAGATGATATCAATCTTATTCTATTGAAAATGCAGATAACCCTAGAATAGAACTTTATATATATATATATATATATATAATTTCATATCTGATGTCGCATATATTACAGAATGAAGGGATTTTATTAATTAATATCCTGAGTAATCTGCATTCGAAGATAAAGAACATGATTTAAGACAGAAATCATCTATTTGTAAAACTATCTTCAATTTGATATTGAACTCCGTTTTAAAGAAAGGCTGTAAAATGGGAGAAAATGTAAAAAAGCTGATATTTAGTTCAGTAGTGATATTTCAAACAGATCGATCAACAATGCACATCGATTGGTGCAGTAAAGTCTGTGTATGCCTTCGCGTCATAAAATAATAAATCACTCAACCCCAAGCGAAATCTAACAAATCAGAAGAAGACTCTATAGGTGATTGGAATAAATGGAGAGATTGGAAAGTTAATTGCATGGGTGATGATCTTGATGTGACCCCTCTAGCGAAAGGTATTAGATTCGAGTACGTGATTTATTTCATGTTGAAATATGACGAGAGAAAATCAAAGAAATCCTGACTGATAATTCTTTTCTCGATAAGTTGTCGTACTTCTAATGGGGAAGAATTGTTGAGCAGAATATTTCAGATAGAGAATTATTTTTGTAGGAATGTGGTATCCGCTTTTAATCAATTGTCAAATATATTTAATAAATTTTTGCCTGTTGTTACTGTTTTCATCTTCTATCCGACTAAAATTTACCGTTATCTTAAAGCACAATCAATTATCAAAATGTTTAAAGTTATGTTATTAGATGGACACTTGTTAGTAACATTTTTCAGCGTGGAAGCCAATAATCACTTTTCACTTCATTCAGATTTTACGAGCAGAAAAACATCTAAATGAAAAATAAAGCATTTTAAGAAAATAAAAAAAAATATATTTTTATGTTTTACTATAACTAAATGTAGAGGTATTAATACTATATAGAGGAATAAATATATATAATAGAGGGGAATAATACTATATAGAGGAATGAATATATATAATAGAGGGGAATAATACTATATAGAGGAATAAATATATATAATAGAGGGGAATAATACTATATAGAGGAATAAATATATATAATGGAAGGGAATAATACTATATAGAGGAATAAATATATATAATAGAGGGGAATAATACTATATAGAGGAATGAATATATATAATAGAGGGGAATAATACTATATAGAGGAATGAATATATATAATAGAGGGGAATAATACTATATAGAGGAATAAATATATATAATAGAGGGGAATAATACTATATACAGGAATAAATATATATAATGGAAGGGAATAATACTATATAGAGGAATAAATATATATAATGGAGGGGAATAATACTATATAGAGGAATGAATATATATAATAGAGGGGAATAATACTATATAGAGGAATAAATATATATAATAGAGGGGAATAATACTATATAGAGGAATAAATATATATAATGGAAGGGAATAATACTATATAGAGGAATAAATATATATAATAGAGGGGAATAATACTATATAGAGGAATGAATATATTTAATAGAGGGGAATAATACTATATAGAGGAATGAATATATATAATAGAGGGGAATAATACTATATAGAGGAATGAATATATATAATAGAAGGGAATAATACTATATAGAGGAATAAATATATATAATGGAAGGGAATAATACTATATAGAGGAATAAATATATATAATAGAGGGGAATAATACTATATAGAGGAATGAATATATTTAATAGAGAGGAATAATACTATATAGAGGAATGAATATATATAATAGAGGGGAATAATACTATATAGAGGAATGAATATATATAATAGAGGGGAATAATACTATATAGAGGAATGAATATATATAATAGAGGGGAATAATACTATATAGAGGAATAAATATATATAATAGAGGGGAATAATACTATATAGAGGAATAAATATATATAATGGAAGGGAATAATACTATATAGAGGAATAAATATATATAATAGAGGGGAATAATACTATATAGAGGAATGAATATATATAATAGAGGGGAATAATACTATATAGAGGAATAAATATATATAATGGAAGGGAATAATACTATATAGAGGAATAAATATATATAATAGAGGGGAATAATACTATATAGAGGAATGAATATATATAATAGAGGGGAATAATACTATATAGAGGAATGAATATATATAATAGAGGGGAATAATACTATATAGAGGAATGAATATATATAATAGAGGGGAATAATACTATATAGAGGAATAAATATATATAATGGAAGGGAATAATACTATATAGAGGAATAAATATATATAATAGAGGGGAATAATACTATATAGAGGAATGAATATATATAATAGAGGGGAATAATACTATATAGAGGAATAAATATATATAATGGAAGGGAATAATACTATATAGAGGAATAAATATATATAATAGAGGGGAATAATACTATATAGAGGAATAAATATATATAATAGAGGGGAATAATACTATATAGAGGAATAAATATATATAATAGAGGGGAATAATACTATATAGAGGAATGAATATATATAATAGAGGGGAATAATACTATATAGAGGAATGAATATATATAATAGAGGGGAATAATACTATATAGAGGAATGAATATATATAATAGAGGGGAATAATACTATATAGAAGAATGAACATATCCGGGGTTCCTCTATTATATAGAGGAACCCCGGACATAACCCAGACGATGCTCACTTGCGCCAAAGTGGAAAATTTAATAAAATGTTCAATGAGGTTTTAAAGTATCAATGAAACATTCAAATATTTAATTTTGAAGCTTACACTGAACTAATGTGGAAGAGTTGTATGCAAGTATTTTATTAAATTCAGTTCATGCAGTTATATTTTGTAGTTTTTCATTTCAATCTCTAGTGCTACAACATTTAATATACAACGATTATTTTTACTTCACAGTTTATTGATCACTATTTTATAACATTTTAGTGGTAAAATTATTGTAAAAAATATTGAATTAAAGGGTAATATGATTTTTTGTAGCTGTTTTTCAAAAGAAAAGATTAATCGGTTAAGAAGTGGCAGATATGATGCATTGTTTGGAATTGCTTGAGAGAATTTTCAAAACATTTTTTTCGCGGGTTCTTTAAAAAGAATATGAAATCTTGACTCTATTGTCTTGACAATGACCTAAATACTGTATTTCGAATATTATTTTTAATCGTAGTTCAACAGCTTATTTCTGAATCGTTATAGAACAAAATTGCTTTAAATATAATTAAGAATTATTTTTTCACATCATTTGAGTTAATAAATTTACTTCTGAAAAATTCCAAAATATTTATGAAATCATCCAGCTTTACTAATTATAATTAAGGAAATAATCTGGAGATTAACAATTTAAAAAGAAAGTTCCAGTCATCTGGGGTTAAATTTCAGAATTATTAAGCTTTGATTTCCTTATTTTAGACTTCAGCTGTCGACTTTGGAATATTCAATCAATCAATGGATGCTTTGAAGCAGCCTTTGATTGGTCTAAAATAATAAATTTCCTACTTATTGCAAAATGGACTGTATTCAAGGTCTTGAAACATTTATATTTGCATTTTTTTTATTTGCATTTATTTTTATATTGCTATTTATTTTATTAAAAGTGGAATGTTTCGTTATACGTTAATTCTGAATTGCCCTCAATTATGTCTAAACTATCTTTGAGGCACAAACTCCGACCTTTAAGAGACCTTCTAAATTCGAAGTGCTGAGATGCAGAGATTTTGAATCAATATTTTTATTTGTAAGACAATCAGATAAAATTTCGTATGAATTTTTTACTATTTTATGTATTTTTTTCAATTCATGACTAATGGGATTGTCTGAATACAAAGAGTATTCCCCACTTCTAGAGATAAAACACTTCAGTATTGCTACTAATGTTTTGTTCTCTTAGACTAATGTCTGTCTACCAAGTCAAAATAGATATATCTATCAACAAAACAAATACAGAGAGAGAGACAGATTTTTTTCCAGATAGGCTTTCTTCCAATGATTTTTTTTAAATATTTTATCAGAAGTAGGCCATAAAATATACCCATGAACAGTTAAAGAGAAAATTTATTGTAATTCGTTGGAAACAGATGCCCTCAGTTTGTGACAGGTTTCGCCTTAAAACGAATTACTTTTTAAAGCGCAATTTCTCAACAAATCAGTTATTTAGTGAACAATATTTTTTGACGTATTTGAAATACCAGAAATTGAGACTTAACATGTAAATTTATTTAGTGATAATATCGTCATTTCAAATGGGTAAATTCTAATCTGACGGTAATATCCATTCATTCTAATATGAATGGATATTTTCTATCCTTTTTTTTAACTCTCTATTGCCTTGTCTTTTACCAAGATTGTTCTCATCAAGAAAGAAATGTAGATTTTTTTTTAATTGTCTGTCTTTGTTCACCTCAGCCTATATATCAGAAGAGAGATATCTTTCTCGAAATATTACTTTCTTTTTCCTCCTTTAATATAAGCGGCTCGAGTTCTTTTAATGCAGCAAAGTTTAAAAATGGACCTTTTTTATTATTCTTATTGTTATATGAACAATATAATAATGATTTATAATAATGTATTTATAATAATGATTTTATTTCAATCGTTATTATTTAGACCAATTAAATTATGAGTAAAATCATTAATTACTTTACTGAAAAAGAAATACAATTAAAGTGATTTCAATTCAAAATTTACATAGAAAAATCATTTTGAATTACAATTAATAGAGTTTTTCATTTTGGATAGTAACCAGAAACTCAATACCATTCCTTCAGTGATGTCAATAGGAATCCATATAAACATTTCTATATGTCAGTTGGATTATCATATCATAAGGCATCTCTTTATTGAGTATTTTTCGTCAGCTCCTTCATGCTTCTCATTCTATTAATCAAAAACATCTATAAGTGGCAAAGTTCTTTTTTGCTAACAACAAATCTCTGTCATAGGAAAAAAAAGCAAAAATGTTTTGGTTATATCCAATCTAAGTGCAGATATCACACGAATTATTCAATTTTCTGGAAAAGTAATTGAGCTATTTTCTTATTTAGATATAGCTGAACATTTTATGGGGGGGGGGTTCAAAATTTATTAGTTATTAATTTAATATATATTTCACAAGAGTTTGAATAGGATCGATAATACATTATAGCATATCACGACTTCACTAGCATTCTCAAAGTCATGTATTTCGATTAAGTCTGGTTTTGGAGGCGGTATATATCTGCCAACTTCAATACCATTATATATTTTAAAGAGAACCAGAGAGTAGTTATTATTCATTTCTTTCTATAGCTATAACAGGATTGTCCCAGTTTAGTTTCAGCACTCATAACTTCCACAAAAAAAAAATCTTTTTTTAGTAAATATTGAAATAGATTGAAAACACATGTTACAGAGGCAGTATTTGATATTTTATCAATCCAAATCCGAATTTCTGAAACAACTGCTATTTTAGTTTCTTTTGAATGAGGAAAAGGGTATAATTAATTATTTATGACTTTAAAGGAATCGTTTTTCTTGCATCACTACTACAGAGACACTCTAAGACAAAATAAAATCAATTAATTCTTATTAGAAAATGTATGTAGTTTCTAAGATTATCCTCTAGTTTCTAACGAAACTAATGCAGATAAGTATTATAACTAGGTGAATTAAATTTATCTGGAGTGCTTCTTTTGAAATTTTAGCATTTGGCCTCTTT